>NW_026604607.1:0-20000 GCF_024763615.1 Phlebotomus papatasi
ACTGGAATTCGGCATTTAAATATTTCAATATTCCAGAATTTTAGGATCTCGAGATCGCGAAAATCTAGGAGTTTAACTCTCTAACAGTTACCACGTGCCAAGGCTCGCTTTGAAAACACACTTTAACTGCATTTAAATTAACATTTACTGTGTTAATTTACATTTACTTAAAAAATGTCTGTAAGATTATAACTAAATGAACAAAAGCCATTACACTGTGCAACAATTTCAAACTTTTTTTTTGTCGCCGGGTTCTCATGCTACTTTTTCTATTGCTAGGGTCAAATGATTTACGAAAATACTTATCATTTTGATTTCATTTGGATTTTGCGACTGGTATTTACGAAAAACGGTTTTTTCCGTTTTTTGATACTTGGGTGCCTATATCTCCGAATCTACTGAACCGATTTATTTCTCACTAAGGAATAATTTGTTCTCCTTTAGATGCCCGATAAATCCTCTGAACAGATGAAGTTCGTACAACCGACACCAGGGGCGCTGTAGTCCCATAAATGTCAGAAAACATGTAAAAATCGAAATTTGTAGCAACTTTGATCAAGAATATCTCGAAAACTAAAACTGTTCTTAACAATCTTATTTATGGGTTTGATAGAGAATTTTATTAGCTACATTTTTGTTCATATACAACTTTTTGCTCAGATTATTTTTTAGCCTCGAAATAGAGGTTCAAACGAAAAATGAGCACCCAGCCAACTAGAGAAAACCCTCATTATTTCACACATTTTGACTTTTTCTTTTCAAGTTGAGGTAAATCCAGGATATTTTCATACTTTTTCTAAATTGCATAAGTTTAATAAATATATACATATTTTTTCTTTTACATCGGAAAATTTCTTAGCCCAAGATACACAGTCTCAAAGATGGCGTGACGCGCTTCATATTTCACTTGTGATTTTTGACAAAAATTTTAAAGTGCTCTATTTCGGGAAGAGGCCAAGATATTTTTTGCTATTTTTTTTTTAAATCTGACATGTAATTTTATTCTCTTTAAAGGCGTCTCCAAACTTTCCCCTATCATTGTAGGAAGCAACGTCAAAATAAAAAAAAGGCAATTTGTTTATGAAAATTGATTCTAGTGTATAGACACCATAAATCGACATACTTTTGATTTTTTTTAAATTAAAAAGTATATTATTAACATAAAAAACTACATTCCCTCAAAGAAAGAGGGTCCACTTTTTTGTTGAACTACTTTTTTTTTTTTTTTTTGGAAATTCCCCAAAACAATTGAGTAGTTAAACTCAAAAATGGATAGACTTCTTTTCAGGGAGTATAGCACCACAATAGTATTTACCAAAAGGAAAAATATTGAAACTTTTGGATTTGGTATTTAAAAAAAAGAGTCCAAAAATTTTTTTTTTGTCAAAAACAAAACTTTAACATATATTTGGCACATATACTCTATTTTGAAAATGTTTTAGACTTTTATTGCGAAATATATAAATAAAAAGTCCAGTACGACTCTGATAGTATTAATTCCTAAAAATTTCAAACACAGTGAAAAATATGTAAAAATATGTAAAATTTCAAATTTAATGTCAAACTTTTAAACTACTTTTGTCGAGTAACAATCTGAGTCAATTTTGAATGAGTGAAATAGTAACTTCAACAAGAAAAATAACTTAGAATATTGCAGACATGACATGTGTTGACTCTATTGGAGTCGTACTGTATTTTTTTCGAAAAGTAAAGTGATCAAAGTCTAAAACATTTTAAAAAAAAATAGCGTATATGTACTAAAAATGTGAAAAACTTTTGTTTTTACCAAAAAAAAAATTTGAACTTTTTTTTCTTTTAAATACCAAATCCAAAAGTTTCAATATTTTTCCTTTTGGTAAATACTATTGTGGTGCTATACTCCCTGAAAAGAAGTCTATCCATTTTTGAGTTTAACTACTCAATTGTTTTGGGGAATTTCCAAAAAAAAAAAAAATTAAGTAGTTCAACAAAAAAGTGGACCCTCTTTCTTTGAGGGAATGTAGTTTTTTATGTTAATAATATACTTTTTAATTTAAAAAAAATCAAAAGTATGTCGATTTATGGTGTCTATACACTAGAATCAATTTTCATAAACAAATTGCCTTTTTTTTATTTTGACGTTGCTTCCTACAATGATAGGGGAAAGTTTGGAGACGCCTTTAAAGAGAATAAAATTACATGTCAGATTTAAAAAAAAAAATAGCAAAAAATATCTTGGCCTCTTCCCGAAATAGAGCACTTTAAAATTTTTGTCAAAAATCACAAGTGAAATATGAAGCGCGTCACGCCATCTTTGAGACTGTGTATCTTGGGCTAAGAAATTTTCCGATGTAAAAGAAAAAATATGTATATATTTATTAAACTTATGCAATTTAGAAAAAGTATGAAAATATCCTGGATTTACCTCAACTTGAAAAGAAAAAGTCAAAATGTGTGAAATAATGAGGGTTTTCTCTAGTTGGCTGGGTGCTCATTTTTCGTTTGAACCTCTATTTCGAGGCTAAAAAATAATCTGAGCAAAAAGTTGTATATGAACAAAAATGTAGCTAATAAAATTCTCTATCAAACCCATAAATAAGATTGTTAAGAACAGTTTTAGTTTTCGAGATATTCTTGATCAAAGTTGCTACAAATTTCGATTTTTACATGTTTTCTGACATTTATGGGACTACAGCGCCCCTGGTGTCGGTTGTACGAACTTCATCTGTTCAGAGGATTTATCGGGCATCTAAAGGAGAACAAATTATTCCTTAGTGAGAAATAAATCGGTTCAGTAGATTCGGAGATATAGGCACCCAAGTATCAAAAAACGGAAAAAACCGTTTTTCGTAAATACCAGTCGCAAAATCCAAATGAAATCAAAATGATAAGTATTTTCGTAAATCATTTGACCCTAGCAATAGAAAAAGTAGCATGAGAACCCGGCGACAAAATCATCGTTGCACAGTGTAAAAAGCCAAGATATATAAGTAGTAAGGGTGAAGCAGAGTACTGTTTTGTGGGCGTGGCTTTCCATGGAGCACGAGACTGTTTTGTGACGCCACATCGATAACTCTGGTGGGTGGGCTACCTGCAGGTCGGTTTCCCCGCCCCCGCTCCCCCTTCCTGGTCCTCTTTTGTGTTTAGGTTAATTATTTTAACTGAATATAGAGCACGATACTGATTTATGGGCTTGGCTTGCCCGTGGATAAACTGTTGCAGGAAGCATTTTGATTGGTTATGAAGCACGATACTGTTTTGGGGGCGTGGCTTGTCTGTGGATATGGAGTACAATACTGCTGTAGGAAGCATTTTGATTGGTTATGAAGCACGATACTGTTGTTGAGGGACGCATTTTCATTGGCTATGGAGCACGATACTGTTGAAGGAAGCGTTTTCATTGGCTATGGAGTACGATACTGCTGTTTGAAATGTGATCCGTTTCAGACGCCATATTGATCTTAGCTGTAAGCTTTAGGCGACCATCTTGAAATTTTTGGAACTTTAAACTTTTTGAGATTGCGGTTTTTGATAGTCATTTTGAATATTTGAATTAACGGAAATTACTTTGGTGGACTCTTCCTCATGTAATTTTTTTTCTCCCTATATAATTTATATGAGAAAAGATCTGCCATCCATGGGAATTGATCACCAGACCTCTCGGTTGCGAGTCCAGCACCTTATCCATTGTGCCATTGTGGCATGATAGAAGGTTTGTCAGAAGTCTTTCCTATGCAGTAAGCGGGATTCTCTATAGTCTCTGGCCTATATGCACTGTCCAAGTGTGGAAAAATGCAAATGCAATATGAGACCTTTTCGCGCGCTCGAGACCATATGGGAGAGACTATTTGTATAAGCCTTTGCGCGACAATTTGATTCCTTCAGATGAATGAAGCAACATGGAAAAAATGTCTTGCAGTGCGCAAGATAATTGTCAAATTGAGTCGAATTTCGCAATATTCACTAATTTTACTGGCGATAAGAACTATCAATAATTTTCATTGGTTATTGAACAGCATGATGTTGATGCCGTCATGCAATTTAAACCATTTTCATTGGATATTGATCAATAGATATTGAAACGTCATTGAGTTGAGATTTGCATGTAAACAGCTTTTTTTAGAAGCATGCAACTTTTGAGCTTGCGTATTGTTTGCAATATTTGTCTTTTTTATTTAAATTGTAACATAAATTACCGAAAAATATCATACTTTTCCACTTACATGATTGTACCTCACATTATTCACATCTCTTGATGATATGATCAAACGATCTTTATGCAATTTGTCTAAAAAAATATTTTTTCGTTCAGTGATTTCAGATAAGAAGTGATAAATTTCGTGAAATATATTGAATTTCTGCTTATTGCAGATGGTGACTGTCATGAAATTTCAAGAATCTGGGTTTCAGATCCCCAATTTTCAAATAAACAAACTGATGATCAAAGATGTTGCAATGCATTTCTATACAATTGTGGGATTATTCGAAATATGATCTCTTGTAGCATGCATAAAATAAAAGAATTAAAAGATGAATGAAAAAAATGTCAATGAGCGCAAAATTTCATGTCTTGTCTATGAATCATTTAACTCTCTTGATCGCAAGTGGGAAAATATGGAAAAGTGTTAGATTTCTCATAACTTTGTATTACAATGTTCTTTTTCTCTGACATTAGAGAATTTTTACAACATTACAGAACAAAATTATTCAAAGTGAATTATTGATTTGTATTTTCTCTTATTATAATTTAACAAAATGAAAAATATCTTTAAATATATGTACAATATTTACCTAAGAATTTGGTTATGTGGAGAAATGGCAGCAGAGTGAAATAAAATAGGAACCGACTTTTCATACAAAATTGATTTTTATGAATGAAATGTCGTATAGACTTCTATAATTCGGTACCTGGGATGCTGAATTAACTTATACATTTTTTATTGATGACTCATTATCAAATTTATGTATATTTCTGTGGCACATATCACAAAATAGAAGATGAAATCCTCTTTCTTTAGTAGAAGATCAATTATTTTAAGATGACTCTCAGTAGAATAGGCATAAAAAAAATAAAATTCAAGCGATACTCACTAAAATAAAGTCAAACATTTGCGTTCTTACACTGATAAAAGAAATTTAGCTTTGCACTCACTAGCACTTCATCACTGAATACTATTAATTTTAGTTCTTGACCCTAAAGCTTCATCCTCCCCCTGAATAAATGTTAACAAAATTTAATTTATTACATTGAAAAACAATTTAAAAAAAGTAACTTTACTTGTTATTTAGAAAAATGTACTACTTACCCCTCACATCCTACTTCTACACTTTTTTCTAGGATGTGAACATGACATGTCCGAACATGTTTCTACGGATATGAAACAAATATTTTGCACACGTCTGCATAATTTTCTCGGAAAATTTCGTTAGTACGATCAAAAGATCCTAAATTATTTTAGAGGAATTTTAGCAATTAGAAGAAAAAACTTTTATTTGTATGTCAGATTTAATGGTGAGTGGAGGTTAAATTCTCAGTGAAAAGTAATAAGTCGCAAAAAAAGTTGTCTGAAAATATGAAAACCCAAGAAAGATCACATCAAGTTCCAAGTATAATAAAGGAAAAGCAGCGGTTCAACAAATATAATCCTGATCCTTCTGAAGAACTTCGCAAGGAAGAGGAAAAATATGCAAAAAATCGATATCAAAATACAACTCCTGAACTACTGAATGCATACACCTACTTTCTAAATCGAACATCTACATTGTTTATCACGATCGGGTTTTCTCCAGAGAATTTTTCACCAGTTGCTAAAATATGTGCCGTAAGCTACTGGGATGGAATTGATGCTGTAGAATTCACCCAAAATACATGGACAACGTTCTGTGCCAGCAAGCAAACTTTAAGAAAATTATTGGGAGAGGATGCTGGAAAGGATGATGCTAATATGGAACTTGAGCTGCTGAATATTCAACTTAAAAACTGCATGAACATTAGTAGTTACTATGCCGTGGAAAATTCCGAACTACTTATTCTCAGTCAAAATGATGGAAATGATCGTCTATCCCTAAATATTTCAGAATTTGACAAATTAATGTTACTTTCTGAATTTATAAATGTAACTTTGATTTACAATACTTCTGTACAGTGGTATGTACAAGAATATTTTGAGAGATACAGCAATGTTTGTAAATCTTTAGGTGTGCAAAGATTGGAAAATTCTAATTTTTCAAACAGCAATACTTTTGATCCACCAGTCAATTATTTTCGCCTGTTTCATGAAATTCCTTTTGTAGCAAGTAAATCAAATATTTCTTAAAATGTAACATGTGTATAAAAATCAAATGATGTCAAATATAAAGATGAGAAAACGTAAATGTAAATTGTTTTAATCTTGTATATTTGCAATCTGAATCCTCTTAAGGTAAGAAGAATGAAGAAAAAAATGAAACTTCAATTGCACAGGGTTATGCATTATGCCAATATTTATCTATACCAACATCCCCTTTTCATCTCAACATATTTGCTATGTGAGCAAGATTAAAGTCAATGAAATAAAATTATTTGTGAGAATTTTGTCTTGTTGTGAAAAGAAATTGTTTTACAATCAATTATTTCAACATCAGACAATGTTTCATCTGTACATCAAGAAAAACACAACATGTTTCATTGATGCATGATGAAAAAATCAATATGAAAATGCAGTGAAAAATTTTACCAACATAAAAAAATCTGCAGAGAGATATCATATTTTTTATCATCTTGCATGTTTTCTGCATCAGAATATTTTCTTCACGTGAACAAAAATCTTCAAAGTGGCGTCTGGCATTTTTTCTCAACGTAATCTGATTTTTTCTTTGCAGCATTAGCAGGATTGTTTTAATTACATTTTATAGCACAATCAAAAATGATTGTATCGAACTTCTTTGACAAAATCTACTCGATTGCATGCAACTACTTTTAAACAATTCACATGATTCCTCATGTTGATGGCATCATAAAAACAAAAAAAAATAATGATACTTTGATCAGATGCGTAAGAAAACTCATTTCATTGTTTTACAATCAATTTTATTTATAACTTAGTCGATTGTAGTTTTTCATTACACAAAAAAAATCTTGACTTCATTTTTTGTTTTCTTCACGAGAAATATATTCTTGTAGTCTCAACGTATGGCTCTCGGCATATAGGGCAATGTCTTGTTTTTGAAGCACATCCTTGACAAGCAGCAACGTGTCCACAAGGTAGGAAAGCGGTATCGTATTCATTGTTGTAGCATATTTTGCAGATTTTATGTGATTGCTGTACAATATCGTATTCTGCTTCTACATTATCACAATCCAAAATTTGATCGCCAAAGAATATCTCGAACAAATTATCAATTGTATTTTCATCATTAGTGTTAAAGAATTGTACCATCAATTGTTTTTTCTCCAAAATAGTCATGCTTTTTCCATTTTTTCATTTTTCTTGAAATTTTTTCCACTACACCGCGACGTAAAATCTTATTGTTGTTTTCATGAAGTAGGTCGATCATTTGTGCAATTGTCTTTTTATGTAAAATAAATTGCACCAAATCAGACTCTGATTTTTCTTTTGCCAAAGCTTCTGCTAATTGTCTCAAGCTGTGCGTACTCATTGCGATATAGATTTTTTCTGAGTGATTTTTTAAGATACACCATGTTAAATAATTGTGAAAAATGTTTGTAATGAACAATTTTCAACGAAAGAAAGAAAGGGGAGAGGGATTTTTGAGTTAAAAACGCTCTAATTTTATACTTTTAACTTTTTATTGCAAATGATATAGAAAATTATACATCACTACTAGAATTTTCAGATGAATATACATGATCTGAAGCAGGTTTCCTAGAATAATATAACGTTTGTTCCTCAAAATCAGATAAAAAATCTTCCGCAGGTACTTGATCTCCTTCTGAATAAGTCACATATTCTACAAGGTAAAGATTTTTCTCCTGTTTTTCAAAGTATTTTTCTGTGAGCTTATCTTTTATTTTACACATGAGTTGATCTTCAACTTCTTTGTTAGACTCCTCTACCTCACTCCTTTGAATTTTGTGTAACTTCTCAGAAGCTATGTCACGTTCCATTTTATTTAAAATTTCTTCTATCCAAGATGGCAGGTCATCAGAATGTGATCTTTTTCGTGTAAATCTTTCCAAAATTTTCTCAGCTTCTTCTTTCGTAGGATTATGATTTATCAAAAACTGCAAAACAGTTTCGTCAAATATAATTTTTATGAATTTCTTTATTCAAAAATATGGAACTCACCATGTTATTGTGTATCCGAAATATGTATTCTCCGTGAATTAGGTTGGCCTATCTTTCGTAAAACAAACTTATTGGTTTGACTGTCGATTATAGAATAACAACAATTTTACACACTTGGTTGAAATATCCAGTTCAAGTTATGCATCACTTAAAAAATTATCCAATATTGCGAAATTGAAATATTATTTTTCACACGTGCAATGAAAAATGTCTCATAAAAGTTTCAAAATTGTACGATATTTTACCGGAAAAACACCATACGTGATAAAAAGATGAAATTTGAGATTTTCCTTCTTTGTATGCACTAGGACATGTTTCGAACAAGACTTGATGGCCTTAGTAAAATACACTTACACGATCGCAACTTTTCTTGGAAAAAATCCATTCCCAGTTGAAATATGATCCTCTGCACAAGTGCAATTAGGAATTTTTTAATAAAAATACTAAATTCCGGAATGATTTCCTGGAAAAGCATCATTTGCAACAAAAAAATTAAATTGGAGATTTTTCCTTTTGCATGGACATGTTTCAAACCTCTCCTGTAGAATCGACGAAAATCGTTTTTTAGCGCACATATTCTTGATTTATGAGTGTCGAAAACGTGTAGATCCAAAATTTGGGCCCGACCTGAGGAGGTCGCATTTCATCTCGGACAAAATGCACATACACCAATTGTACTGGGCACCCCCCCTCCCATACCTCTATACCCCCACCCAACCCCTTCTCAGAATCCGATGACGTCATATTTAACTTTTGCATTAAAATTTACTCATTACACTCATTTTTTAACGTTATTTTCCCACTTGACTTGGATTTTTTACAAATTTTTATTGCGTTTGGTTCTTTTGCCACTAGCAAGTGCAAAAGCAACTGCGGGAGTAGTTATGATACCTTTTTCAACTAATTCGGTATTTTCGGGATTTTAGGCGGCTAATACAACTCAATAAACCTTTATCGATTTAGCAATGATATAACAGCTTAAACAAAGCTGTAGAGGTAGAGGAGTCTAACAAAGAAGTTGAAGATCAACTCATGTGTAAAATAAAAGATAAGCTCACAGAAAAATACTTTGAAAAACAGGAGAAAAATCTTTACCTTGTAGAATATGTGACTTATTCAGAAGGAGATCAAGTACCTGCGGAAGATTTTTTATCTGATTTTGAGGAACAAACGTTATATTATTCTAGGAAACCTGCTACAGATCATGTATATTCATCTGAAAATTCTAGTAGTGATGTATAATTTTCTATATCATTTGCAATAAAAAGTTAAAAGTATAAAATTAGAGCGTTTTTAACTCAAAAATCCCTCTCCCCTTTCTTTCTTTCGTTGAAAATTGTTCATTACAAACATTTTTCACAATTATTTAACATGGTGTATCTTAAAAAATCACTCAGAAAAAATCTATATCGCAATGAGTACGCACAGCTTGAGACAATTAGCAGAAGCTTTGGCAAAAGAAAAATCAGAGTCTGATTTGGTGCAATTTATTTTACATAAAAAGACAATTGCACAAATGATCGACCTACTTCATGAAAACAACAATAAGATTTTACGTCGCGGTGTAGTGGAAAAAATTTCAAGAAAAATGAAAAAATGGAAAAAGCATGACTATTTTGGAGAAAAAACAATTGATGGTACAATTCTTTAACACTAATGATGAAAATACAATTGATAATTTGTTTGAGATATTCTTTGGCGATCAAATTTTGGATTGTGATAATGTAGAAGCAGAATACGATATTGTACAGCAATCACATAAAATCTGCAAAATATGCTACAACAATGAATACGATACCGCTTTCCTACCTTGTGGACACGTTGCTGCTTGTCAAGGATGTGCTTCAAAAACAAGACATTGCCCTATATGCCGAGAGCCATACGTTGAGACTACAAGAATATATTTCTCGTGAAGAAAACAAAAAATGAAGTCAAGATTTTTTTTGTGTAATGAAAAACTACAATCGACTAAGTTATAAATAAAATTGATTGTAAAACAATGAAATGAGTTTTCTTACGCATCTGATCAAAGTATCATTATTTTTTTTTGTTTTTATGATGCCATCAACATGAGGAATCATGTGAATTGTTTAAAAGTAGTTGCATGCAATCGAGTAGATTTTGTCAAAGAAGTTCGATACAATCATTTTTGATTGTGCTATAAAATGTAATTAAAACAATCCTGCTAATGCTGCAAAGAAAAAATCAGATTACGTTGAGAAAAAATGCCAGACGCCACTTTGAAGATTTTTGTTCACGTGAAGAAAATATTCTGATGCAGAAAACATGCAAGATGATAAAAAATATGATATCTCTCTGCAGATTTTTTTATGTTGGTAAAATTTTTCACTGCATTTTCATATTGATTTTTTCATCATGCATCAATGAAACATGTTGTGTTTTTCTTGATGTACAGATGAAACATTGTCTGATGTTGAAATAATTGATTGTAAAACAATTTCTTTTCACAACAAGACAAAATTCTCACAAATAATTTTATTTCATTGACTTTAATCTTGCTCACATAGCAAATATGTTGAGATGAAAAGGGGATGTTGGTATAGATAAATATTGGCATAATGCATAACCCTGTGCAATTGAAGTTTCATTTTTTTCTTCATTCTTCTTACCTTAAGAGGATTCAGATTGCAAATATACAAGATTAAAACAATTTACATTTACGTTTTCTCATCTTTATATTTGACATCATTTGATTTTTATACACATGTTACATTTTAAGAAATATTTGATTTACTTGCTACAAAAGGAATTTCATGAAACAGGCGAAAATAATTGACTGGTGGATCAAAAGTATTGCTGTTTGAAAAATTAGAATTTTCCAATCTTTGCACACCTAAAGATTTACAAACATTGCTGTATCTCTCAAAATATTCTTGTACATACCACTGTACAGAAGTATTGTAAATCAAAGTTACATTTATAAATTCAGAAAGTAACATTAATTTGTCAAATTCTGAAATATTTAGGGATAGACGATCATTTCCATCATTTTGACTGAGAATAAGTAGTTCGGAATTTTCCACGGCATAGTAACTACTAATGTTCATGCAGTTTTTAAGTTGAATATTCAGCAGCTCAAGTTCCATATTAGCATCATCCTTTCCAGCATCCTCTCCCAATAATTTTCTTAAAGTTTGCTTGCTGGCACAGAACGTTGTCCATGTATTTTGGGTGAATTCTACAGCATCAATTCCATCCCAGTAGCTTACGGCACATATTTTAGCAACTGGTGAAAAATTCTCTGGAGAAAACCCGATCGTGATAAACAATGTAGATGTTCGATTTAGAAAGTAGGTGTATGCATTCAGTAGTTCAGGAGTTGTATTTTGATATCGATTTTTTGCATATTTTTCCTCTTCCTTGCGAAGTTCTTCAGAAGGATCAGGATTATATTTGTTGAACCGCTGCTTTTCCTTTATTATACTTGGAACTTGATGTGATCTTTCTTGGGTTTTCATATTTTCAGACAACTTTTTTTGCGACTTATTACTTTTCACTGAGAATTTAACCTCCACTCACCATTAAATCTGACATACAAATAAAAGTTTTTTCTTCTAATTGCTAAAATTCCTCTAAAATAATTTAGGATCTTTTGATCGTACTAACGAAATTTTCCGAGAAAATTATGCAGACGTGTGCAAAATATTTGTTTCATATCCGTAGAAACATGTTCGGACATGTCATGTTCACATCCTAGAAAAAAGTGTAGAAGTAGGATGTGAGGGGTAAGTAGTACATTTTTCTAAATAACAAGTAAAGTTACTTTTTTTAAATTGTTTTTCAATGTAATAAATTAAATTTTGTTAACATTTATTCAGGGGGAGGATGAAGCTTTAGGGTCAAGAACTAAAATTAATAGTATTCAGTGATGAAGTGCTAGTGAGTGCAAAGCTAAATTTCTTTTATCAGTGTAAGAACGCAAATGTTTGACTTTATTTTAGTGAGTATCGCTTGAATTTTATTTTTTTATGCCTATTCTACTGAGAGTCATCTTAAAATAATTGATCTTCTACTAAAGAAAGAGGATTTCATCTTCTATTTTGTGATATGTGCCACAGAAATATACATAAATTTGATAATGAGTCATCAATAAAAAATGTATAAGTTAATTCAGCATCCCAGGTACCGAATTATAGAAGTCTATACGACATTTCATTCATAAAAATCAATTTTGTATGAAAAGTCGGTTCCTATTTTATTTCACTCTGCTGCCATTTCTCCACATAACCAAATTCTTAGGTAAATATTGTACATATATTTAAAGATATTTTTCATTTTGTTAAATTATAATAAGAGAAAACACAAATCAATAATTCACTTTGAATAATTTTGTTCTGTAATGTTGTAAAAATTCTCTAATGTCAGAGAAAAAGAACATTGTAATACAAAGTTATGAGAAATCTAACACTTTTCCATATTTTCCCACTTGCGATCAAGAGAGTTAAATGATTCATACACAAGACATGAAATTTTGCGCTCATTGACATTTTTTTCATTCATCTTTTAATTCTTTTATTTTATGCATGCTACAAGAGATCATATTTCGAATAATCCCACAATTGTATAGAAATGCATTGCAACATCTTTGATCATCAGTTTGTTTATTTGAAAATTGGGGATCTGAAACCCAGATTCTTGAAATTTCATGACAGTCACCATCTGCAATAAGCAGAAATTCAATATATTTCACGAAATTTATCACTTCTTATCTGAAATCACTGAACGAAAAAATATTTTTTTAGACAAATTGCATAAAGATCGTTTGATCATATCATCAAGAGATGTGAATAATGTGAGGTACAATCATGTAAGTGGAAAAGTATGATATTTTTCGGTAATTTATGTTACAATTTAAATAAAAAAGACAAATATTGCAAACAATACGCAAGCTCAAAAGTTGCATGCTTCTAAAAAAAGCTGTTTACATGCAAATCTCAACTCAATGACGTTTCAATATCTATTGATCAATATCCAATGAAAATGGTTTAAATTGCATGACGGCATCAACATCATGCTGTTCAATAACCAATGAAAATTATTGATAGTTCTTATCGCCAGTAAAATTAGTGAATATTGCGAAATTCGACTCAATTTGACAATTATCTTGCGCACTGCAAGACATTTTTTCCATGTTGCTTCATTCATCTGAAGGAATCAAATTGTCGCGCAAAGGCTTATACAAATAGTCTCTCCCATATGGTCTCGAGCGCGCGAAAAGGTCTCATATTGCATTTGCATTTTTCCACACTTGGACAGTGCATATAGGCCAGAGACTATAGAGAATCCCGCTTACTGCATAGGAAAGACTTCTGACAAACCTTCTATCATGCCACAATGGCACAATGGATAAGGTGCTGGACTCGCAACCGAGAGGTCTGGTGATCAATTCCCATGGATGGCAGATCTTTTCTCATATAAATTATATAGGGAGAAAAAAAATTACATGAGGAAGAGTCCACCAAAGTAATTTCCGTTAATTCAAATATTCAAAATGACTATCAAAAACCGCAATCTCAAAAAGTTTAAAGTTCCAAAAATTTCAAGATGGTCGCCTAAAGCTTACAGCTAAGATCAATATGGCGTCTGAAACGGATCACATTTCAAACAGCAGTATCGTACTCCATAGCCAATGAAAACGCTTCCTTCAACAGTATCGTGCTCCATAGCCAATGAAAATGCGTCCCTCAACAACAGTATCGTGCTTCATAACCAATCAAAATGCTTCCTACAGCAGTATTGTACTCCATATCCACAGACAAGCCACGCCCCCAAAACAGTATCGTGCTTCATAACCAATCAAAATGCTTCCTGCAACAGTTTATCCACGGGCAAGCCAAGCCCATAAATCAGTATCGTGCTCTATATTCAGTTAAAATAATTAACCTAAACACAAAAGAGGACCAGGAAGGGGGAGCGGGGGCGGGGAAACCGACCTGCAGGTAGCCCACCCACCAGAGTTATCGATGTGGCGTCACAAAACAGTCTCGTGCTCCATGGAAAGCCACGCCCACAAAACAGTACTCTGCTTCACCCTTACTACTTATAGTATATACGAACGAAATGCAGTGAAAAACTTTGTAAGAATTCTGAAAGGGGAAGAAACTTCGAGGAATTCTGTGTCCGATATTTCACACAAAACAATATCTTTATTTTTTTAAATTTTTAAATATACTAAAAACAATTTGAGAGAAAACAAAGATGATAAACTACTCTATACGATTTAGTACCATACTTCTGAAAAGGAAGTAACAAAAAAATCAATTTGAATTAAAAAGGGACAGATAATCCTAACCGGCTTATGTAGGTGAGATTCTTAACGTGAGCTAACTCGGAGTGCATGCAAATTCGATTTAGAGCTGAAATTGTGAGTCGCCATTCAGTTATCTTGAATCAAATTCGTGAAATTATACAAATTGTGTATTTAAACCAAAATATCAAGGATTGGGATGAACTGGCACGAAAGTGATATATGGGTGAAATGTAGACCAGAATGTTCTCTATAATTTTTCTATAGAACATGATCTCATCGATTACTCAGAAGCCAAGATAAGCGAGGTTTTTTGTTTCTTAACTTGTTTTTTCATCCAGAGTGCCCCAAGTAGTCATTTGTTGAACTTCAACTATATCAAAGAATTGTTGTATTTTGTGGGACTTTCCATTTAAAACCCTATTTTAAGTGTCTTGGTGGAGTAGAGGCAGTCAAATTGGCATCTGAGTGATTTCAAAGCGTTATTATGGGAAAAATCAATTTTTTCACACTTAAACGGCAAAATCGGAGTGATAGCGTAGTCTGAGTGGAAAATGATGTATGGACGAAATGTAGAGACAAATGTGCTCTACAATTATTTTGAAGTAATCATCAAAATCGGTTCAGCGACAGTCGAGATAATTGAGGTTATGTGATATTGAAATTGGTTTTTCGACTGTGGCGCCCCTGGTGTTGGTCCCACGAAGTTCAAATATTCTACAAAGTTGTAGCATTTGGTGAGATCTTTCGTTTAAGCCCTCATTCATCAAAATCGGTCACATAGAACCGGAGATATGATTTTTTGAATTTCGTGAACTTTGACCCCTCATATCTCCGGTTCTGTTTTAACCACAGCGCACTTACGCACCATTTTGGAAACGTCCTAGACTGGACTACAGCATACTAAAATTTGATTAACTTGCACAATGCCGTTTTTGAGAAAAGTGACTTTGAATTTCGATGAATTTTGACGCTATCACAGCGCCACCTGTGGCGACTTTTTGAACTTCCATCTGAAAGTGCTCATCGAGACGAAACCAAAAAGGTAAAATTTATGTCGATATGTTAATTAGAACTGGAGATAGAGGCCGGTCAATGTTCGAACTTTGACCCCTTATAGCTCGGGTCAGGGGTTATGGATCGACTTAAGGTTTTTTTTGTTTGATAGGTATAGTCAACGGCTACAACATACTAAAATTTCAGCCGGATGCACAATGGAATTTTTGAGTTATTTAACTTTTAAGATTTAAAAATTTTCTTTTTAATAATAGCGCCCCTAGCGGTGGTTTTATGAACTTGCGATGTTAGAAGGGGAAGTGGCATTTCACGAGAGCTTTCCAAAAAGCCCTCACTTTTTAAATTCTGATAATTAGAACCGGAGTTATGGTCATTTTAAGAATTTTTTTTTGGACCCTTATAGCTCGGGTCAGGGGGGTCGGGGGACCTTAAGTTTGGTATTGATGGAAAGCTCTAAGGCCCAGCTATAACATACTAAAATTTGAGCCCGCTCGATGCCATAGGGGCGGAGCTATTGAGAAAACAAAAAAAGGGGGGTCTTCAAAATGGCGGAAGGAGGGGTGGGGGGTGGGGGGTCAATGCACCAAGTTGCAATTTTTACCCGATATATAACCTTTGCCGAAAACCGCAAGTCGATATCTTTTTTAGTTTAGGAGCTATAAAGCTCCAAAGAGCGGCCGGCCAGCCGGCCGGCCGGGAACGTAAAATAGCCACATATATATTCGTGATCAGGAAGTGCTGAAACACATTTTGGCCAAGTTTGAGGTCGATCGGACGACATGAAATTTTGTTAGGATTATAGTAGGTGAGATTGTTAAGAATCTCACCTAATATGAGGCTTCAAATTCAAAATAGGGGGAACTGGGGAACCTTTGAATTAGGGCAGCTTTGAAATTGTGCTCTTTTGTTCAATTTCTAAATGGAATTGAGCCTTATCATAAAGTAACTTAGTTTCTCAATTGGTTTGTGGAGTTAAACTATATCATGAGATTTAGTTTCATTTACAAACAAGAAAAAGAGCCCATTTTTAAAACTGCCCCAATTCAAAGGTGTCCCACTTTCCCCTACTGATGCTAAGGGTACAGTAAGGTAATGTTGAACGGAATCTAAATACGTATAATGAGATTTTCTCATTGTTTCAGATGAGAAAATGAAAAGGATCACAAAGAATCTTTGTCGATAATCTCTAAATTCAAATTTAGAGTATTTATATTCAAAATTGTTCCATTGTACGTTATAACTAACCTGTCAGGAATTTTGCACAGGTCCCCTAAAATGAAAGAATTTAGTCGATTACCAACTTTACATTTTTTTTTAAAGATTATACATTTTTTATAGATCTTTTATTTTGCGAAGTCAAATTGCATATTTTGTGAGTACAATTTAAATGACTTAGCAGAAATGTTTTTTTTGGAATATTTTTTTGCAAGAAAATTGAAAATGATGCGTTACATAATTTAGAAACTTAAGGCAATTGGGTGGTTAGGCACCTAATTGCCTTAAACTTAAAAAATTTAGTGCATTTGCTCAGTGATAGAACTATAAACAAAAAAAAATTAAATTAGGACTTTGCTTCATAAGTAAGTTAAATGCCTTAGTGTTGTATATTATATACAATTTATACATTATTGTAATGGTACCCCCAATTAACAAATTAGAATTCTTGTCCTTATGCAAAAAAGCCCGCAGTACTTCTTTGGTTTTAATCTATCTCCAGCTGTGTTCTTGTGATAATTAACATGTTCTTTTGTTTTTATGCTGAAAGTTACATTGATTTGTTTGTATGTTGGATGGTAATGGAATTTTCCAATTTTGCAGTGTAATTGCAACTGACTTTTCAATGTCAAAATTAAGATTCTCTTTTTGTGAATTTGCGATTAAGGCTCTCAAGAATTTGTGAATGTATTTAATTTTTTTTTCTTTTTGATTTTTGATCAATGGCTTGCTTAAAAACATTGACAGAGTCTCCGACAAAATATTATCAGAAAAGTTCTTGAAGCTAATTTAAGCGAATAAAATGAGGCGTAGAGAATTGAATGTCTGGAAAGAAACAAGTGTGCAATTTTCGAATTATGAAGGAAACGGTTACCAGAAAGAGGAAAAACTCTTAATGAGATAATAATTGAGATTCTCTCTTTCCCTCAAAAATTATGTTGGTAGTGTAATAAGGAAATCACTGGTCGTGTGCGATGTGCATGTAAAATTTAGCATGATGTTGCAAACATATTAACAGACTTTAATTATTTAGTGTACTGTGAATTGAACAATTGACTTATTAGCATTGAAAGTCTCTCTAGTGATTGTTCTTAGTTTTTTTTATATATTCGACCAAACAAATAGAAAAACATAGGTTATCACTGCAATTTATCATTTTTTAAATTACATATTGATTTCCATCAAATTATAGTATTTTAGGATTTCTTTTCGGTTGTCAATTAAGTTATTTTGACGTGTCAGGCAAAGGTTTTTCCAAATAATGATTTTGGCGGTACATATATGTATAATTTTTGTGAATAATAACATCTTTAAAAAACCAAACACGAAATAGATGGTAATCTTTTTGCGTTAGAGTCTTTTTTATAGCTAAAGACGTGTCATCAGTGATTTATCTGTATTAAAAAATCAAAAAAAAGCTCTTTTTAAAGCATAGAAAAGTGCCCTTTTATGGTCATATGGCATGTGTTTTTTTACAAATAATATACAAAAGAAAAAGAATGGAAAACCTCTTTTGTGAAAAAAAAACCTCAACTTTGGTTATCTTTTTATTCCCTCGAGCATTGAAAAATTGTCTTGACTTGTTCCTTCGTCATTTCTTTACGCAATGCAAAAATGCACAGAATAATTATACTTGACCAAATTGAATGTGTGGAAAGAATTTTTGCGCGATTGCGAACTCCACTGCTGACCAAGTTGACTTGGTCGGTGGTAAATATATACAACCATAGACGAAAATTCAACTCATTTCCAACACTTCATATAATTTTAAAGAGTTGTTGGGTCTCTGACTAAAGACGGCCCATGAGAGGTGTATGAGAAAATGATGGAAAGAAAAAAAAAACACTAAGTTGAATTTCTTTTATATGTGCAATAATTATGTAACTTGGAGAGTCCTACTGTGAGAGACATTGGTAAATCCGATTGTAAAAAAAAATGAAGCAAAAAAAAAAAAAAACGGAAACCCAAACAAGTAGCTTTGCTTCTGGCAATTGCGATTCTTAAGACTGCCATTAAGTAAGTGAGTAAAATTCTTTCAAGGGCATTTTTTTTCTTTAGAAAAAATATAGTCGCTCTCAAGAGATAAATATTATTTTTATAAATTCTGTTGAAATTCCGTGAAACTGCAAAAAACAGCACTTCGCTGAATTGTTTTTAATTTGCTCATCGGATTGCATTTAAAAAACAGAAAAGATTTTGTAAAGTGTTCTAACCTTTTCATTCGAAGACATTACATTGCAACTTATATTTGTTTTTTTTTGATAATAATTTGATTTCAAACAGAGATATGAAAAATTACATGTAAATAAATATTAACACCATATAAAATATTTTATAGTTCCATCTTGTTTTCTGATTGGCTAACGCTTTGAATATCTTCAAGCTTTAGCAAATCAGAGAAAGCAATAGGGTAGAATATTTCAATATTATTCAATTTATTTAAAATAATTAGGACAAATTGTTCTCTGAAGAATGAATGGTCTTACACAATAAGTTAGGATGAGGCGCTAATGGCAGTATAAATACTGCTTATAACTATTTTTCGACATTTACATTGATACCCCTACAATTTAGGGATCATATTTTGGATAATTTTACGATTTACTTTAACCCATTCAGTCAATGTACCAGAAACACTTGAGATAGAATGTTCATATTTTGGGATTAGTTTCCTACAGATTAATAGATGATTTTTTTTTGAAAAGAAAAAAAAATTACCTATTATGGGGGCGCGGGGATCCCCTGTCAAACACACGTCTTAACGGTCACTGAATTTAAATTCTGTGCATTAATTCATTACAAACTCTATTGATTTAGATAGAGTAACTATCCAAGAACATAAATTGGCAACTAGAATTTAAATCAGGAAAGAAGAAAGAAGCCAATTTTAACAAATTCGACGGAATGTCGTATTTTCCGTCCGCCATTTTGAGCAAAAATTTTGCAAAACAAATAACAAAATGTATTTTCATCTCTGTCGAACTACTTTTCCTAAATAATTGAAGAAATAAAGTTACTAAAAATCCATTCCCGTCAGCAATTCGGATAAAAATTGCCTAGGAATAAATAATCTGAAATCACTCAATTTGCGTATGATGTGTAATACCATGGTAAGAAATGGGTTAAGGTTTTGAAGCCAAACGGTGATACATAGAAAAATTAATTCTTGTATCCTAAACGTGATCCTAAATTTTGTCCAAAAGATCTCCTATTTCTTCAGAAACATTTCTTTA
>NW_026604608.1:0-19868 GCF_024763615.1 Phlebotomus papatasi
CTTATTCCGATTTTGCTCGCAGTAAGGATTGAACGAGCTTCTAAGGAATAATTTGTGTAATTTTTGGCAGTGCATTATTTATTTATCAGTAATTTTTGGCAGTGCATTGTCTTTGCACTTGTATCAGCTGCTCTGATAGCTGTATGTTGTTATTAATATCTCACTCATTGATCACACACACACATCTGCGCACGAGATTTTATTCAGTGTAAATTTTTGGGTGATTTTTTTTTGTACTTCTTGTGACACCCACTTTCTTGCGGAATCACTGTACATATTTTAATGCATCGTGGGAAACTAGTGGGGCGCTGATACGTTTGCCCCCACTTATCAGGTATTTTCCCATTTTTCATCAATTGAACTCCGTTTTTGGCGCTTCTTTCGTTTTTCGACCAGGGAGCTTTTCGGCCAGTTTGTGCTTGCCGCGCTCACACTAGTTACTTGTGTGCCCGCCCACTGCCAATCTGTTGTACAGGGTCGGACTTGGGGTCTCTGTGCAGTTGGAAGCAGATTGGAATTTGCATGTGGCGCCTTCATTTAGAGAGCTTCGTGAGAAATTGCTAAATTTAATTACGGCATCGTGGGAACATAGTGGGGCGCTGACACGTTTGCCCCCACTTCCCAGGTATTTTCCCTAACATTTGCACCTCTTGAACTCTCTTTTTGGCGCTTCCTTTTTCTTTCGGCCAGTTGAGGTTTCGGCCTTTTGGTGTGCCACGCCCACCATCGCACGTGGGCAATTGCATTTCGACCACGCATCAGGGCTGTACTTGGCTTTTGCTGACTTTGGGACTTATCTGGAAGACACTCCTTAGGTTAAAGGCATGCCATAACGTACTGCCTGCTCGAGGTGTGACCAGGCCATCACACCCGTAAGGTCCCCTGGCGTTCGGTGCGCGGGATCCTGTGGGAACTCCTACCACTTTGATTGTGTGGATCCTATTTTGTCTCCTGAGACCATTGCTGCCATCAACTTGGGGATTGCTGAATGGAGGTGTTCTGCCTGTGCACATTCCGGAAATGGCTCTGTTTTGGCATTTACACCTGGCTCTCTTGAAGAATTGATGAGCCTTATTGGGGATTTAACAACCCGTATTAGATCACTGGAGTCAACAAATAAGGAATTGATGGACAGAGTCCTCCAGCTGTCTGCCGCTGAAGTTCGCTGGAATCGTGCGGTGTCTGGTCTTTTAGCAGAGAACGCTGCCCTGACTCACCGTGTTGGACTGATCGAGACAACTGTCTTGAGACTTGACAGCTCTGTCGCTGCCCGTCGTGATACCTCTTCCCTGCAACTTGGGGCGCTGGCTAGCCATGTCTCTGGCCGTAGAGTGTCAGGGGAGGTATCTTTTAGAGATGCATTATCATTATCTGGCATTGTTAGGAACCTTAGTCCTATCAGGTCGGATAGGGTTGGGGATCGTGCTGGATCGCCCTCCCTGGGATTAGGTGCTGGTCACACATCTCAGACCCGCTCGGATCCTCAAACTCAGCGTGGAATTGTTGATCCTTTGCGGACGTCGATTGGTGCTCAGAGTGATGGCGGTCGCCCTGGTGTGGCCCCTGTGCCTGGATCGTCGGGTGGTGATGCTTCTGGGAGGCCTTCTGGGCCGGCTCCGGCTCCTACGTCAAACACTTGGCGTAACAAACGCCGTAAACCTAGAGGGCGTGATTTGATTATGGGCACTAGATCCGTTGGAACTGAGGAATCTGCTCTACGTGCTGCTCCCGTTCCAGAGTCGTCCGGTCTTGCTTGGGTGTATGTCACCCGTGTGCACTTGGATGTGACGCATGACATCCTTCGACAGCACGTTGTGGGGCTTGGTTTTGCGACACCTGTTGTTCTGCGCGTTAATCTGCCTCGCCAGCGGCAAGGGGGTGCTGTCTACTCTGCCTACCGTATTGGAGTTCCGAGGGACTCGGTCGATCGTTTGCTAATGAGAGAGGCCTGGCCGGATGGAATACGCGTTGGAAAATGGTTTTTTCGTGGGAGATTGCCTGCCGCCAACTGATGCACTGTCTTCTCCTGCAGCTGCTGCTGCTGCTTCTGGACGAGGTGAGGCGTCGCTTCGTGGAAACGAAATTATTAGTTCTGAATTTTTACTGGCTCATATAAATGCTAGGAGTTTATGGTGTCACATTGATGAGGTGCGGCTCCTTCTATGTGACTTCAAGTTCTCGGCGCTGTGTGTGTCGGAGACGTGGTTGGATGATTCTGTATTGCTTGCTTCCGTTGCAGTTCCTGGCTACCGGCTTTTTCGGTGTGACAGAGTTTCTGGAAGGGGGGGCGGGGTTGCCATTTACCTCTCGGATGATTACAGCGCGTCTGTTCACTCGTCTGGGGTTATTGGTCAGCTCGAGTACCTCTTTCTCACGGTCTCCTTTCCTAGTTCCACATACTCTTTTGTAATATGCGCTTGTTACTTTCCTCCTCCTGTTAACTCCATTGAGCCCTTGGAGGAATTGTTCGAACTTCTAGCTCCTTTCAGTTGCTATTTCATTTTGGGTGACTTTAATATGAATTTACTGGCGTCCCACCGCAATTCATTATCTCTTTTTTCGCTATTTCACGCTTTTTCCCTCACTTATATTCCCTTTTCTGCCACTCGCGGTGAGTCCCTATTGGACTTGGCAATTTTGTCTTGCAATTGTGAGAGCTTTGTTCGCTCTTTTGGTCAGCATAGCTTGCCTGGGATATCTGATCATGACCTAGTTCAATTGTCCTTTTCCACTCCGAAAGTGGACAAATCTAACCAATACAGGTTAACGAGCGGTCTCAGGAAAGTACATGCTGACTCTCTTCTCTCCGCTGCTGGGGAGATTGATTGGAGTTTGGTCAACTCCCTGCTGACTGTAGACGAGCGTGCGGCGTTGCTTGACAGTTTTCTTGGCTCTTTGTTTGATGCTCATGTCCCTCAAAGAAGAGTTCTGTTGAGGAATCCGAGAACGCCTTGGATGACTCCTTACATACTCAGCGCGATACGTGATCGTGATAGAGCATTCAGGAGCTGGAGGACGTCTGGTCTGGCCACTGATGGTGCTACCTTTAAGTGGCATCGTAACAGAGTCAAGAGGCTTATTCGCGATGCCAAATCGCGGTATTACCGTGGCCAACTAGATCAAACGTGAGCATAACGGCTTTTTTCCGCATTTTTGAATTTCTCTTATCCAAGTGGCCTTTTCCATCCAGTGGCATTGGAAATGTCACTGGAAATCTGGCGCAATTGCGCGTCAAGTGTCACATAACCTCAATAAAGTGTGTAAATTGTTTCAACTGCGTGGAATAGCCCCATTTTTGGTTGTCAGGTAGGTCAGAGTGGATAAAAATAGGTGCAGAAACCAAGTTCTAGTGCCCCACATGTGAAAAGAAAACTCAATTTCAGATTGAGACATGATTTCGAGCATGTCCGGAAAGGTGGATGAAGAGACTGCTGCAGGAGCTCCATCACACAAAAACGTGGTTGTAGAGGATGTACTGCAGTTCCGAGGAGTGTCTTTCATCCCGGAGAAGCTCAAATGAGGCGTCCAGGTGTAGCTACAATTAAAATTCTACCATCCACGGTAAAATATTTGGGACTAGGAAACTCCCTCATTTGGATATGAAAACACCACGGCTTGAGGGACAAGGATCTACTGGTGTTTGTTCCTTGCCTGAGAGAGGTCTTACAGACTCGAGAGAATCCTGCCTGCATTCAGCAAAAGGAGATTTTGAAAATTGCCGGGAAGAAGCGACTCCGGAAAACATGTCATCTCAAAACACTGAAAGAGATAATGTGGAAGAAACGGTGTCGAGAGAAAACTGCCAAGAAACGACTTTAGATAATCATTTTATTTTCATTTATTGAAACACAGCATTTACACTAGTGGCCGTAATAAGAGGACTTGTAAAGCTTATTTTTGTTTTAACTTTTGTATTTTTTCCCAACTAAGACTAAGATTAAGATTTGTCTATGGGTCGGTTATATTCCTTTCGGAACCGCTGCACCCAGGCCACTTATTTGGGCCCATTATGCACTCCCCATTCTCCTGTTCTATCTTAACCTCCAAGGCGGGAAACCAGCTCTATATCACAGTGCTCTGTCTGTATGCGTTCTGATACACACAGTACCGCTTTATATCACGGTTTACCAGCCTCGGTTTTTGTGGATCTGGGCAGTGAATGTGTATTTGTATTCGACTGAACATCTGCATGTCGATACTTATTTCTTATACCAACCTCTCTTTTTTAGGCGGCTCATTGTCAATGCATTAAGCATTACTTTTCTATACATTCACTGGACGAATTCGAGACCAATACAACAGCTGAAACATCTGCAGCTGCCTAGTCTCGAACCCGAGACCTCACAGTCATAGAGCCACTACTCTATCCACTGATCGACTGAGGCCCCCTTTTTCCCAACTTATTGTTACAAATAATTTTTATGTAGAAATCTTAAAATAATTAACACCGTAGAATAAAAGTCGTTTTGTCCGCTACAGGCCTCTATATTGGACAGAATACACCAATATTGAAATTCAATTCAGGCAATTAAATAGGAAAATTGTCATTATTTTCTAAATTATAGCTTTAGCTCCACTTATTCAATTCATAGGTTACATTTTTTTATTTAAAAGAAAATGGACCTATTACGTTGTTCAAATATAATTTCACTACACAGCTCTCTCCGATATACGGCTGACGGAGGGACGAGACAAATGAGACTTGAATTTTTTTAATCTGATCAACGATTTTCTATCTTGCGCTATGTGAATTTATTTTCTGTCGAAAAGCAACATAATTTTCTTTGTGGTGCACTTATCTTTCATTTTGTACCACAATGAAATATCAAAGGTTTTGATAAAGTAAAAATAACATATTAATTCATGCTGGACAAGCTGCATACTTAGTAAAAAAAGTTTCAATTGGTTTCAATTCATTAACTGTCGTAGTGTTTGGCAGCTGTCAGCCAGATATCGAAGTGCCAGATACCTGAGAGACCTGTGTATCGAGATAGTCTGTGAAAAAGGGACAGATAATCCAAACCGGCTTAATAGAACTTGTTGATCTGATCCATCCTTTGCAAAAGGATCAAATTTGGATAAATTCGATCCTTTTATTTTTACCAGTGAAGTGGTGAAACACATTTTGGCCAAATTTGAGCGCGATCGGAGGACATGAAATTTTGTTAGGATTATAGTAGGTGAGATTGTTATGAATCTTACCTAATAGAGACCTCTTGCGGCTAATACAATATATATTCGAAGTAAGGTTGTGGAGAATTACCTGTGGTAAACAATAATTTCTCTGTGATAGGATTCTGTGATATCTAATACCCTCTTCTTCCTGCCCAGTTTACCTATAAATATATTGTGGTGTTATAAATCTGTCAGGGACTGTGTGTTTCTTGGGCTTCCTTCTACCGTTTGTGATATTCACGTACCTGGAAATATATATTCCTTTATTAAATATCTTCAACAGTGATCCGGAACGTAGGCGGCTGGATTTTCCAGAAGACGTTTCCTCGATGACCGCCAAATGCCCTTCTCCAAATCCACTGAGGCAGTGAAACACACTTTTCACCTTCACCAATTATTTTATTCACAAATATTCTCCTCTACTAGACTGAACACAGTTTAACTCTACGTCACTGTCGTTTTAATGTATTTTTAATTTAATATTTTTGATAATAATTACACAAATAAATCTAATACACTTTTCTCTCACGTCTCTTTGCAAAAATCAAGTCTTACGTAACTGTCTGACTAGTTCCCCCTCATTGCCCTACTTTCTTTCCAGCTGATCTTATTCACCACTTTTTCCTCCTTCTCTCTCCCTCCATGCATATTCAAAATCCAACCGTCTTTTGTCTCTTATTTTTAAGAGATCTCCAATCAATGGAAATTCTATACAAAGGTAATTATTTAAACATTTTTACTCCAAAATTATTTGAACGTATTAGAATAAAAAAGATACAAAAGATAAAAAATAATGGTTTTTGCAAGTGTGGTCCTATTATTTTGGCCCCCACTGTATACAGCATTTTTTTGGTTTTCTTGTTCTTCTGCCGGTGGCAGTTTCATAATTTTCTTCACTTTCGTGGCTCCTCTTTCAGTACTTATTTCTTATACGCAGTGATGATAAAGCAATTGGAGATATCTGTTGTTGAGCTTGGTAGCTATCCTGCTTGGAACTTTTCTAGAGCCGGAGGTGTCATCGGATGGCTGTTTTGCACGTTGTGAGCTCCCATAGGGGTTATGTACCTTGGTTGAGCAGCAGAGGATGCTCTCCGCGTTGAGGATCAGCATTCTTTTTCTGCCCTGGGCATCTTGAGCTCGTAGATCTGACTGCTCCAGAGGCAGGGAGCGGATAGATTATTGACGATCGTGGTCAAGCTATTCGCTGGGGGGGAGGAGACGGGAAGCGGGATGGCTCATTCGGTACTTCTCAGTCTAGTCTGTTAGTCATTGAGGAGAAGGAGATGGGAAGAGGAATGCTCACCGTTCTGTTGATCCTTCACTCGCTCATGCTGCTGGTGAAGTAGACTCTCGACGTTGAATAGTTGGCTCTGTAAGCTGCTGGTCCAGATAGCTGGCTGGTGGTTCCTTCTTCTACACTGTTGGCCAGTCCTCTTGGCTGATGGCTTATCCTATTGGCTAGTTCCCTGGGCTATTGACTGGTCCTCTGGGCTAGTAGTTTATCCTCTGGGATGCTAGTTGGTCCCTATGGCGGCTGGTGAGTTCTCCTGGAACTCCTTCTCGGTCTGTCCGGTGATTGAGTTGCAATCGCAAACTACCCTACTATAATAAGTTACTAAATAAACGCATAATTTATTAATAAAACCAATAAAATATTTTACGATATAGTAAATTCAAACCTTGTAGTTTCTGTTCCGCAGAGTTAAAAATGAAATATGAACTTCACAAAATTGAATAGACAATGACATTTCACCACTAAATCAAGGAAAATTCTAAGACTGACAACAAATTTCGTGTGTGGGGAATACAAATTTTTCTAAAACACTCACAAATGCATAAATTTTGAAAATTAAGTTTCACAAAATGAATATCGCTTGTGAGGCAAATATCCTAAAAAAGAGGACTGAAAATTTAAATATTTTTCTGCTATATATGTATTATGGGCCAATCCATCTCTTTGGGCACTCAATGGGTCAAGTGGTAGAGCACTCGCTCTATGATGCAAGTGTCCCGGGTTCGAATCCCCTTTAGGTCACCAGGATATTTTCTGGCGTTAAAGGTGTTCGAATTGCATGCAGTGAGCTTCACTGCACTTGATTCCACGGGTAGTGCCACCAGCATTATTATTAGTATAATCTCTGACACTTGTATAAAAATATGTTCCCAGATTACACTGCTATCTAATGAGATAATGGGACTCCCATGCCCGTGGAATCAAGTGCAGTGAAGCTCACTAGATGCAAATTCGAACGCCTTTAACGCCAGAAAAAATCCTGGTGACCTAAAGGGGATTCGAACCCGGGACACTTGCATCATAGAGCGAGTGCTCTATGAGATTATACGCTCCTGTTTTTTACATAAAGATTTCAAATACCAAAACTACACACGGGAATGTTTGGGACACCTGAAAGGGGATGATTTTCGACAAGATTGTAGGTGGTGTGCAACTGTTTATTGTCAAAATGAAGAGTAATGCCTAGTTTCTGCTGAAATTCTCCTTCTTGTGCAAACTTTACTGGTGGACCAGTTTTCTCTACTACAGGGATAATTAAACCACCAATATCTTGGAAATCAATAATTTCTTCTCAGAGGATATTGGACCTTTGCCCAATCTCTTTAAAAACTATTTTCTCGAAAATTTCTCGAAAAATATTCTGTACAATTTTCACAAATTCTCCAGAAAAGGCAAGGCGAGAGCTAATTCAGAGAAATAAGGAAAAAACAGGTACCATGCAGTTGTCGTAAAATCAAACATGAATCCGCCAATGAGTTCAAAACTAAAAGTGTTAAGAGAATATACTCGCCTTAGGAATTTGATTATCATGATTGAATATTTTGAATAAAAAAAGCAATGAAAGGTAGATGGAAAATAAGAAGAAAATACTTTAAATAATTGATTGACAATAAATGACTCAACTTTACAAATAAAATTGAGATTAATTTCTAAGTATGAAATAAAAGGTGAAGTATTTTTATTTCTATCAGAAATATTCTCAATCTAGCATTTAAAATTAATTAACGTGCTCCAATAATACAAATTATGCGAGAAAAAATGCGTCCCAAACATCCCCTTTTGCGTCCCATACTGCCCCATATCGGGGAGGTTTGGGACAAAGCGTCAAGTTAAATGTTTTATCTTCTTCAAGAAATCTTATTTGCTTTCCAAGTTCTATTGAGTACTTTTTATAAAGTCAATACCCATAAGTATCCTATAGACCGTATAGTAATAGACTATCGTGATTTTTTGGAATAGTGTCTCTAAGTCAAAACATGAAAAAGTGTCCCAAACCTCCCCGGTCTCCCCTATTCCCTGAAAAGTTGAACTCAAAATTTTGAGTTTAACTGGTTTTATTTAATTTTGAAAATGTAGTAAAATTTTAATTATTTGTAAAAAGAAGTTAAATAAAAAAAAAACAAAAGTGGAAGCTCACCTTTTTAGGGAATGTAGTACTCAATGTTACTGACCAACAGTAAAAAAAATCAAGATTTTAGATTGACTTAAGTATTTTTTGTTTGATAGGTATGTTCTGCAACTACAACATACTAAAATTTCAGCTCCATGCACAAAAGAATATTTGAGTTTTTTAACTACTTTTCTTTTTACTACAAGTGATCCTATTGGTTGGTTTATGAACTTGCGATGTTAGAAGGGGATGTGCATTTCATGAGAGCTATCCAAAATGCCTTCACTTTTTAAATTCTGACAATTAGAACTGGAATTATGGCCAGTTTAAGAAATTTTTTGGCCCCCTGTAGATCGGGTCAGGGGGTCTGGGGATCCTATGTTTGGTATCGATCGAAAGCTCTGAGGCCCAGCTAGAACATACTAAAATTTGAGCTCGATCGATGCCATGGAGGCGGAGCTATTGAGAAAACAAAAAGGGGGTATTCAAAATGACGGAAGGAGAGGTGAGGGGGATTAGGGTCAATGCACCATGTTGCAATTTTCAGCTGATATATAACTTTTTCCGAAAACCGCAAATCGATATCTCTCTTAATTAGTGAGCTTTTAAACTCCAAAGAGCGGCCGAACGGATGGCAAAGTTTTTTAGCCATCCATATATTCGAGATCAGAAAGTGGCCAAACATATTTTGGCAAAGTTTGGGCCTGATCTGAGAACATGAAATTTTGGTAAGATCAGAAGGTGAAATTGTTAAGAATCTCACTTAATATCTCCAAAAATTGAGGTAACATTATGCATATTGTATAGTCATTAGAGCAGGGATGGAACAACCTTTTTATATTCAATATTGCAGACACGTTTTTAACGCAAGACAAAGTCAAATCTCACTGATTTGTCATTTGAAGACTGTACTAGATTTAAGATATCAATTTTAGAAAAGCCTAGATGAAAATAGTCACTTCGAAAAATTAATTTTAAAAAAAAGTTGCATTTTGAGGCACTCAAAAAAAGTACGGATGAGATGGAACACCCCTAATTTTAGTGAAATATTTTTGTTTTATTTTATTAATTTGAAATAGGAGGAAATCATTTTTAGATAAGAATGGTATTTCATTGAATTTATTGGAGCTTATTTTAATTTTTCACTATTAAATGATTTATTTTGTGGAGAATGTGGCTCATTTTCTTCGATGACAATTCCACTGATTGTATCAACTCAGTCTTACCAGAAATTAAGGAAATATAATATCTGGATTAACTTGAAAAGATTTTGAAGCCACATTTTTTTGACCAAAATTAACCCCGGAAGTGCTGCCAAAATTATTATTGTGTTCCATCTCTCCTCAACCTCCAAATACAAGTATTCTTATGGAGAAATAAAAATTTTTGGCCATGTTTCAGACACCCAAAAATTCAATTTCTATTTTCTTTCACGATTTTGAAGGTGGAAAGCTGTGACTTGAGGTTTTCATTGGAATGTTGAAGGGCATAAATAGACCAAATCATGTGGAGATCGTGCGTAATGTGTAGGCAAGAGGCGAAGAGATCCATCTCTCCCACTGTTCCATATCTCCTCGAATTACTATATAAAGAGCTTCACAAAAATATCTGAAAGATTTTGAAAAAGTAAAATAAGATTTTGGGATATAATCTAAAAACCGCATTTTTACACATTTTTCAAAATATCTCTGAACGCAAAAACGTCCGAAAAGAGCACTTGTGATTATTGGCATCAGGGGTGCTCCAAACATATACCATGTGATTATCAGACTGATCAGAGAAAGTCGATCAATTAGACTGATTACAATAGGTGTGATCATGTAAGAATCACACTGAGGGAAAATAAACAAATTCTAGTAAAATATCGGGGCAAAAGGAGAATGGTCAAAACTATATGGGCGCTGGTCCCGGAATCGCCACAAACGAGAGTAGGCGCATTTTGTTGGTACTGATATAAGATTGAAAAATTGCCGGGACCCAGGACCATAAACGCTGGGAGTCCTTGTAAAAATGCCTTTATCCTTTCGATAAATCGCTGTTTTGACAACGAATTACGCAAGAACGGCTAAAGTGATCTTGATGAAATTCGGTATAGGGTCACTGTATGACTTAAAGTTTTTATCCATGCATACCACCCCCTCCCCCCACCCTCCATTCTGATAGCCCCCATACAAAATGGGGGCACTTTACCTTATAACTTCTTTCTAAGAGGAGGTAGAAAGCTGAAATTCGACAAGGGAACAAAGCTTAGGGAAGACTTTTAAACCATGTATAATATCTCCCTCCTCTGTCCCCCTTTCTGGTAGCCCTCATATAAAATGAGAGCATTTCACTTTATAACTCCTTTCCGACAAAAGATAGAAAGTTGAAATACAGCATGGTAACAAGGCTTAAAGAAGACTTTTTAACCATATTGCCCAAACTCTTCGTCCATCACCCCTTCTGGTAGCCCCCATACAAAATAAGACTATTTTACCTTATAACTCCTTTCTAAGAGGAGGCAGAAAGCTGTAATTCGACTAGATGTCTATAAATGCATATAAAATCTAGAAAATTATTGTTAACGTTATTAGTTATTCATTTTTTTTTCATTCTTTTACAAACAAACTACTTCTTCTCAGAAAAGAGGTCAAAATGTTCTCATTTTGTATAGGATTACTAGAAGGGGTGGTGGAGGAGGGGATTAATATGGATGGTTGAAGTGTCTTCCATAAGCTTTGTTCCCTTGTTGAATATCAGCTTTCTACATCCTCTTAGAAAGGAGTTATAAGATAAAGTGCCCCCATTTTGTATGAGGGCTACCAGAACGGAGGGTGGAGGGAGGGGGTGGTATGCATATATAAAAAGTTTAAAACATACACTGACCCTATACCGAATTTCATCAAGATCATTTTAGCAGTTCTTGTATAATTCGTAGTCAAAACAACAATTTTTCGGAAGGATAAAGGCCTTTTTTACAAGGACTCCCAGCATTTATCGTCCTGGGTCCCGGCATTTTCTCAACCTTATATCAATATCTTCAAAATGCGTCTATTCTAATCTTTGTATGAAGATGAACCAGCGCCCAAATACTTTTGATCATTCTTCATCATTCTAAAAAATAGTTTTTATGCTCTAGAACTGTTCCTCCATGGTTTATAACATTGATCCCAGAACAAAAGTTGTTACCTATACTAATGTCTATCCAATGACATAGGTCTCGTTCGTGGCGATTCCGGGACCGGATTTGACCATTCTCCTTTCCGCCTATTCTTTAGCAGTATAAGTGCATGATAAAGAGAACGAAAAATTAATCACTTACCACAAACTCCCTCGAAAATTCCTAAGACCGATGCGATTCTCCGCCCCTGAAAAATGTCCTGAAAAGCACTGTCTTCTGTTTTTCACTTCGCGCGCACTGTCCTTTAGTCTGTTTTTTCCACTTCCGCGCACTATACCTACACCTTGTTCACTAAAAAATCACTTAATCAACACCGCACTTTCACTTTTGTAATATTCAAAATCACCTTTTCAAAGAACACCACTTTCACCTCACCATCACAGAAAAAAGAAAACTAATCGAAAATCGATGGAAAATTAGTGGTGATGGCGCTGTAATCAAACTCTGCTATAACGGATTTGAAACGTTTCAATTGTCTTTACACTTATATATAAAAGCTCATTATCCGGCTGAAAAAAAGTGGCGATAAGTCGACGAACAGGATTGAGGTTCAGTGTGTTTTCTTCGGGAATTAAGCAACTGGGAACAAGGAATTCCAACTCTGGATTTGTGCCATCAGCTTTCCAAGGTAAGATTCCCCCTCTAAATCCTCTTATAAAAGATTTTCTGTGGATTTTGCAGTTCCTGCAAATTTTCGGCGTGATCGAAAATTGTAGCTTGGAATCCTTCTGTTCCCTTACAAGAGAGCACTACTAAACGTTTAAAGCCTTTCTGTGCTCTAGGAAGTTAATCTCTTGCTCTTAGAAAGTTAGAAAAAAATATTTTTTCGTACCCCCTGCTCAGCTCCGAATTATTGAATTTCTTGTTCTTAACCCTTTAGCCCTTTAACCCTTTAACGACGAGACAATTAACCAATAACCACCAATATAAATGTAAACTATAAACAAAATCAGTAAAAGGTCTTACATCTAATCTTCTAATCAATCTTAGTAAATGCAAAAAAAGTCTGATTTGATGTATTAGGTGAGATTCTTAACAATCTCACCTATTATAATCCTAACAATATCTCATGTCCTCCGATCGGCCCCAAACTTTGCCAAAATGTGTTTTATCACTTCCTGATCACGAATATATCGATCCCTCAGAATATAATCCGGACAACTCACAAATGGCCAACTTTTCAGGAGAGCGATTTTAAGTTGAGATTTTACATGCTGAATATAGGATTTTTCAGATTTAAAACCTTTATAACTTTGGGACTAATTTACTTTGAGATATAATATTCACAGGGAAGGTAGAGGGTATCAAGGAGTACCCGAAAAGCGAAAAAGCGAATTTTGCAAAAAATCGAGTTGTCCGGATTGTATTCTGAGGGATCGATATGTATGGCTAATTTACGTTCCCGGCCGGCCGCTCTTTGGAGCTCAATAGCTCCTAAACTAAAAAAGATATCGACTTGCGGTTTTCGGAAAAGGTTATATATCGGCTGAAAATTGCAACATGGTGCATTGACCCTAATCCCCCTCACCCCTCCTTCCGCCATTTTGAAGACCCCCTTTCTTTTGTTTTTTTTTTTCAATAACTCCGCCGCTATGGCATCGATCAAGCTCAAATTTTAATATGTTATTGCCGGGCCTTAGAGCTTTCGATCGATACCAAGCATAAGGTCCTCTGAGCCCCCTGACCCCAGCTATAAGGGTCCAAAAAAAAATTCTTAAATTGGCCATAACTCCGGTTCTAATTGTCACGATTTAAAAAGTGAAGGCATTTGGATAGCTCTCATGAAACTCCATTTTCCTATTCATATCGAAAGTTTGTAAACTTACCGCTAGAGACTAATCTCTTCTACAGTAAGCTGATTTAGGCTTATCTCTAGTTTATTATCAATTTATACTTTTTTTAACCCTCTAACGGTTAAGAGTCGCTCCAGCGTAGCATCACAAAAACCGCATTTACTGTGACATTAAAGGTTTTATTTGTTTAGAAGTGCTATAGTGCCCTCGGTAAGAGTTTTACTAACATCGTCTGAAGGTTTGAACGCATTTTAACTCTTCATTTAGTTGCTGTGCTCCGTTTTGTGTGACAGGTCAGACAAAAAGTCGTAAAAATTTATGTGCAAGAAATGTCATTTCCTAATTCATAAAAATTCCGGTTTAAAGTAATCTGACTAAAATAAATTTTTTTTTCTCAAATCTATGTCGTTATATTTTGTGAATTTTAATTTAAAAAAATGAAAAAAAATAAAATGTAAATTTGAGAAGCGAAAAGAGTTTCAAAATTTTTTTATATTTTCGCACTTGGTGCCTAAAATAAAAGAGGTAATGAGGAGTGGATGGTATTTTTAAGTTTAATGGATCATAATTATGCCAGAACAAATTATCTTCCTACTTTTTTGCATATTTAAAAATTGAAGGTTGGAGGGTTAAGTTGAGTTTTTTTCAATTAGGATAAAATCTACTTTCTGGTCACTATTCTTCCTCCAATGTTAAGAAGTAAAGCTTTCAGTTTTTAATTGAGACCTTGTGAAATGTATTTTCATTTACAGCTTCCATGATGCAACAGCAACACGATCAACAGCAGATGCACCAGCTGCAACAGCCACAATATCAGGAAGATCAGTTACAGCCACAACTGCATCAGCAGCAGCAACCGCATCCGCAGCCACCGGTACAGCAGCCACCGCTGCAGCAGCCACCGGTACAGCAGCCACCGGTACAGCAGCCACCGCATCCGCAGCCACCGGTACAGCAGCCACCGGTACAGCAGCCACCGGTACAGCAGCCACCGCTGCAGCAGCCACCGGTACAGCAGCCACCGCTGCAGCAGCCACCGGTACAGCAGCCACCGATACAGCAACCACCGGTACAGCAGCCACCGGTACAGCAGCAACTGGTACAGCAGCAACTGGTACAGCAGTCAACCCTGCAGCAGCCACCGTTGCAACAGCCACCGCTGCAACAGCCACCGCTGCAGCATCCACCGGTACAGCAGAAACCGCTGTATCAGCCATTGCTGCGACAACCACCACTGCACCAGCCACCGCTGCAGCAGCCACCACTGCAGCAGCCACCACTGCAGCAACAACCGCAACAGATGCTGTTGCAACAGTATACAATGTTGCAGGCACAGACTGCCCCTGACACTACCCCTATGATCCAACAAGGGCCACACCTACCTTCCCATAATTACGTCACTCCCAGAGAACCACCTTTTGTAAAACAATATCACCAGGTGCAGCAACCACTATCGCAGCAGGTGCAACAGCATCAGCAAGAGCAATATCAACAGAATCAACAGCTACAACTGCAGCAGGAACAGCCGACACAGATGCTATTGCAACGCTATGCGACGGTGGCGGCACAGAGTGACCCTGCAATATATCCACATATGCAATATGGATATGAGTATCAGGTAAATACAGTGTGACTCTAGTAGTGTACTTCAGTAGTTAGCAGATTTCAAAAGTGAACTATTTGTATTCTCCAATAGTAACAATTTTTTATCGATTGAACTAGTAATATAATATCTCTTTATTATAATTTTTCACAATTAAAATGCATTTTTTTTGTACTAAAATAGTATTTTTTTATAAACAAAAAATGTTTACAGAACATTTATGATAAAAGTAGAATTTTAAGCGCTAATTTATTTTAGAACGAAATAATTTTCTTTTTGTTGTTCGGCTTATTGTAGCTGAGAATCTTAACATGAGACCATTTAAATTGCATAAAAATTCGCTTTAGGAGAGTGGCGGGACCTTATGAACTAATTTTCAATAAAACTCATGAAAAAAAATGCAATCTTGTATTTAAACCAAAATATAAAGGATCACATGGACTAACAGAAAAGTGATATACAGTAGAGTTCCTCAAATATGAACATTTGGGGGGTATAGATGAAATTTCTCACTCCTCAAATTTGAACGATATTTTCAAAAATGTAACAAAGTTCATGTAAAATGCACTTTTCCTAAATTAGGAAAAATAATTTTACAGACCATATCAATATAATTTATTGTTAAATAAATGAAAGTTGTCGCGGAAGTTAATATAATACGATAATATTGAAGAAACACCAGAGAAAACTGATTCTAATTCAGACTCCACTCAAAAATTTCTTCACGTAACCCCTTTGAATTCAGCCGTCGTCGCGTCGTTTATATTTGAGGAGTTCAAATTTCAGGAACTCTACTGTATATATGGGTGAAATGTTTAATTTTATTTTAAAGTTTAATTTTTTGAATTTTAAATTCTCTATCTAATTATGTAATAATCGAATAAAATGGAAAACACATTAATATGTCACTATTCAATAAATAATAAACAATAATTTAATTTCTCTTTTTAGATTGGTTCTTCCCGCCATCGAGAAGTTGTTGGAGATCTGGAAGTAAGTATAATATGTATATATAACATTTAATGAAAACCAGTAATTATTCTATATCAGCTTATGTAGGTGAGATTCTTATCGTGAGATAACGCGGAATGCATGAAAATTCAATTTAGATCTGAACTTGGGGGACGCCATTCGATTATCCCGAATTAAATTGGTGAAATAATAAATACTTTATATTTAAACCAAAATATCAATAATGCGAACGGACTAATTGACAAGTAATTGATCATACATAGTACTTGATCTTATCGATTACTCAGGTGTCGAGATAATGAAGGTTATTTGTTTTTGAGGTTTTTGGATTCATTTTTTTTTTACCAAAGCTCCCCTAGTGTCCATTTGATAAACTTTAACTATGTCATTCTGTGTTATTCTTATTATTATTAATATTATGACTTACAGTAGAGTCTCGCTATAGGCCATCGCTCTATAGTCCACAATTGATTTCAAAACACTTGTTTTAAGTTAGGTTATGTTTTTTAGTACGCGACATGCAATGTTGTCACAATTATTCTAATATTTTTGGCAAACTTTATAGAGTAGTTGTGATAATTGTGATCCATAATGAAGAGAACCGGGGCAAGTACCACAATCGCAAAGAAAGTGAAAGCCGTCGAGCAATTTCAATACTAAAAGTCGTTAATAATTTTGAAAAATGACATGGACTATAGTGCGACCCAAGTGTCAAATCTGGAACCAAATATGGACTATAGCGGGACTTTACTGTATTATTATCCTTATTATTTATTATTATCATTATTAATATTATTGTTATTATTATTATTAATTATGTTAAAAAATTATTTTGCAGAATAAGATCTCACAATATAAGACAAATTTAGGCGAAGCACTAGAGGAGCTGTCATTGATCCGTGGAAAGCTGAGGAGACTAAATGGCAAGGAAAAGTTACTCGAAGCAGAGATTGACAATGCTCCCATACTCTCTTCTGGTAAATTATGCACTAAATAAAACTTTCATTTCTTTTATTAGGGTAAAATTTTTAAATATTCTAACAATCTATTGAAAAACTCTGGCCAAAAAGTACTGTTTGTTAATGCATTCCTTTTAAACAGTTGTATAAGTAAAGTACCCTGTAGTCGGGCGGTTTCTCAACTCGGCCAGTCAGTGGGACTGTTTATTCAATTTACTTAGATTTGCTATATATAATATGGTCTTACCGATCTAACATTATAAGGTCTATTATATTATATATAACGTAAATCAGTGAAAATTTCATAGAAATTGACTACAAAACGTCAAAAATTGGTTCAAATAATTCAAGTGGCCGAGTTGAGGAACCGGTCGACTCGAGGGTACTTTACCTTATTTATGTTCTGATTACTTTTACTCCGCGCAAAATTCGTTCTACAGCTGATTCATCCAAAAGAAATCTCCTGTGTATATGCAAATTTTTACGATGCATAAAAACATTTCTCGCATTTTTTCAGTCCCGCAAATATATATGGTGTTGTGGCATTTTACTTATGACCTTTGTCTTGACTTATGGCCTCCTCACAAAAAAATACTACTATGTCACAAAATTATTTCAAAAAACCTTAAAATTAAAAATATTTGATGCCTTAAGACCCTTAAAATAACATATCACATTGTTTTTTTTTTGGTTTTCGGGATCATTTTCTGACAAAAATTGCGATGAGGCCATATTTAAAAACAGGCCACACATAATGGCACCACCCTAATCCCGGGACTGTATATAGGAGCGAAACGTTTTTTGGAAAAGTTAGAATTAAAGTTAGAAAGTTAGAATTATAGTAGATGAGATAATTAATGCCCAACACACAATGACTTTTGTTAGTAAATATGTTTTCAAATTCACTTATGAGAGTAAGCAAGACGACTATATCTTGATTTCATGCACTCTCCGGAAAAGTCAGAGATGTTACAAAATTTATTGTGAGGTGAGCAGAAATATTTATTTATTTATTTTATTATTCTTTTCAGAAAAATTGAGGATTTTGAATAAATTGCGTTATCACAACAAGAAGTAATTATATCCTCCATAAAATCCTGAAATGAAATAAGTCATCCTCAGTGATTCGCTACAAAGATTATTTGTTTCCACTCCTGCTACAGTATACCCATTTTGTAATTTGAATTTTTTGAAGTTCTGTAGCATGTTTGTGTGTAATAAAATACATATAATTTCATGTGAATAAGTATTCTTTATTATGAAACAAAATGAAGCAAAAACATTCTACGATTGATCCGTAAAAGATCAAGGGCAATCATTTGAAATCGTTGCAGAAACCCACAGGGTAAGTAAACAAACTGTTCTGGACTGGATTGAGAAAGACGATATGAGAAACTAACCGGGCCAACAAAGGGAATTCCCGCGAGCAAGGCATGCAAATTTGATATGCAAAAATGCTCGAAATTTTTCTCGAACGCAGGCAAATTTCAAAAGTCGAAATTCAAATCGCATGAATTTGAAATGGTAGCGGATGAATAATTCAATTTTGGAAATGGTTTTTAATCTCTAATCTAAATCATCAAGAATAATTGAATTGATCTTCAAGAATGTTCTAAGATATTTTTTGGCATATACGATCTGTGATATTCAGGGTTTCTGCAGTTTACCTGATGAGATCGGTAATGGTAAGTAGGCGGTAGCCACAAAATTGAATCATCATGATAAACTATTTTTAACGGAATTTTATTGCGAAATGTTAGATATATTATCTACGTCAAAAACAAGAAATATCTAAAATTACAATTCAAAGCTGTAATTAAGACTAGAATAATAATTATTTCTTATAATAATTCACAGAGGATTCAAATTATAGAGAAGCGATTTTTTGCAGTATAGACCTTTTTATGTTCTCAGTACAATTTCTGGCATTATTTAGTTGAAATTTATTCTCCTCTCGACATCGAGTAGAGTAGTTGTGTTTTCAATTTATTTTCTAGGTGGTTTTCTAATGATTTGTGGATTAATTTAAATCAGAGGTGTGCAAGAACCGTTTGAAACCGAATAAACGTCAAAATAAGTTTGTTCATGCATCATTTTTATCATTGACGCACAAGTTTCATTTGAAATTTATTCGGTTTCAAACGGTTCTTGCACCCCTCTGATTTAAATCAATATTTAAATGATATGCACAGAAAATCCTGTGAAGCGAATACGCAAAACTTTTTCACGTGATTTCGAGCATTTCGCAGAGCCTCCACGCTTTGTCACACTTTTTATTTTAGCTAGAGGAAGCGTGAATGATTTTTTTGTATAGGGTAAAGTGATACAAGTTAGACAGTGGTATTACAAGTTCGACAATTCACAAGTACAAAGTTTGACTGGGAATTTTTTTTTTAACATAAGGAACCAAGTAATAGAACTAGCATAAAAATTTAGTACTGTGTTTATCAAGAAAAAAATCCCTGTCCAACTTGCATCACTCTACCCTATTTTATGATTGAGATGAATAAAAATTTAAATTTGAAAAAAAAAAAATGAAGAAGTTAATATTCTGGCGTCTTTGATCATTCTATCCTTAATCCTAATAATACAAACAAAAATTTCTTTTTAAAATACTTATAAAATATTTTTAACCCTTTAAAGACGATTGGGTAAACGATTACCCATAAACAATTTTTTTCCTAGGGCCTTCTAAACTTATGTTTCACTCTAAAAAGTAAGAAAAAACGATTTTTTTATCCTATCATCATTAAAGGATTAATGGAATATACTCGAGATTGAAACAAGCAATATAACCCAACA
>NW_026604609.1:0-19839 GCF_024763615.1 Phlebotomus papatasi
TAAACGCGAATATCTCCTAAACTAGAAGAGATAGACCCCCCAAAGTTGGCATCAAAAAAAAAAATTTTTTAGGCATATTTTGTATGCAAATCTTTAAACGCGAATATCTCGTAAACTAGAAAAGATAGACCCCCCAAAGTTGGCATCAAAAAAAAATTTTTTTAGGCATATTTTGTGTGCAAATCTTTAAACGCGAATATCTCCTAAACTAGAAGAGATAGACCCCCCAAAGTTGGCATCAAAAAAAATTTTTTTAGGCATATTTTGTGTGCAAATCTTTAAACGCGAATATCTCCTAAACTAGAAGAGATAGACCCCCCAAAGTTGGCATCAAAAAAAAATTTTTTAGGCATATTTTGTATGCAAATCTTTAAACGCGAATATCTCCTAAACTAGAAGAGATAGACCCCCCAAAGTTGGCATCAAAAAAATTTTTTAGGCATATTTTGTATGCAAATCTTTAAACGCGAATATCTCCTAAACTAGATAGACCCCCCAAAGTTGGCATCAAAAAAATTTTTTTTAGGCATATTTTGTATGCAAATCTTTAAACGCGAATATCTCCTAAACTAGAAGAGATAGACCCCCCAAAGTTGGCATCAAAAAAAATTTTTTTAGGCATATTTTGTATGCAAATCTTTAAACGCGAATATCTCCTAAACTAGAAGAGATAGACCCCCCAAAGTTGGCATCAAAAAAAAATTTTTTAGGCATATTTTGTATGCAAATCTTTAAATGCGAATATCTCCTAAACTAGAAGAGAGAGACCCCCCAAAGTTGGCATCAAAAAAATTTTTTTAGGCATATTTTGTATGCAAATCTTTAAACGCGAATATCTCCTAAACTAGAAGAGATAGACCCCCCAAAGTTGGCATCAAAAAAAATTTTTTTAGGCATATTTTGTACGCAAATCTTTAAACGCGAATATCTCCTAAACTAGAAGAGATAGACCCCCCAAAGTTGGCATCAAAAAAAAATTTTTTAGGCATATTTTGTATGCAAATCTTTAAACGCGAATATCTCCTAAACTAGAAGAGATAGACCCCCCAAAGTTGGCATCAAAAAAAAAATTTTTTTAGGCATATTTTGTATGCAAATCTTTAAACGCGAATATCTCCTAAACTAGAAAAGATAGACCCCCCAAAGTTGGCATCAAAAAAAATTTTTTTAGGCATATTTTGTGTGCAAATCTTTAAACGCGAATATCTCCTAAACTAGAAGAGATAGACCCCCCAAAGTTGGCATCAAAAAAAATTTTTTTAGGCATATTTTGTATGCAAATCTTTAAACGCGAATATCTCCTAAACTAGAAGAGATAGACCCCCCAAAGTTGGCATCAAAAAAATTTTTTAGGCATATTTTGTATGCAAATCTTTAAACGCGAATATCTCCTAAACTAGAAGAGATAGACCCCCCAAAGTTGGCATCAAAAAAATTTTTTTAGGCATATTTTGTATGCAAATCTTTAAACGCGAATATCTCCTAAACTAGAAGAGATAGACCCCCCAAAGTTGGCATCAAAAAAAAAATTTTTTAGACCTATTTTGTATGCAAATCTTTAAACGCGAATATCTCCTAAACTAGAAGAGATAGACCCCCCAAAGTTGGCATCAAAAAAAAATTTTTTTAGGCATATTTTGTATGCAAATCTTTAAACGCGAATATCTCCTAAACTAGAAGAGATAGACCCCCCAAAGTTGGCATCAAAAAAAAATTTTTTTAGGCATATTTTGTATGCAAATCTTTAAACGCGAATATCTCCTAAACTAGAAGAGATAGACCCCCCAAAGTTGGCATCAAAAAAATTTTTTTAGGCATATTTTGTATGCAAATCTTTAAACGCGAATATCTCCTAAACTAGAAGAGATAGACCCCCCAAAGTTGGCATCAAAAAAAAATTTTTTTAGGCATATTTTGTATGCAAATCTTTAAACGCGAATATCTCCTAAACTAGAAGAGATAGACCCCCCAAAGTTGGCATGAAAAAAAAATTTTTTAGGCATATTTTGTATGCAAATCTTTAAACGCGAATATCTCCTAAACTAGAAGAGATAGACCCCCCAAAGTTGGCATCAAAAAAAATTTTTTTAGGCATATTTTGTATGCAAATCTTTAAACGCGAATATCTCCTAAACTAGAAGAGATAGACCCCCCAAAGTTGGCATCAAAAAAAATTTTTTTAGGCATATTTTGTATGCAAATCTTTAAACGCGAATATCTCCTAAACTAGAAGAGATAGACCCCCCAAAGTTGGCATCAAAAAAAATTTTTTTAGGCATATTTTGTATGCAAATCTTTAAACGCGAATATCTCCTAAACTAGAAGAGATAGACCCCCCAAAGTTGGCATCAAAAAAAATTTTTTTAGGCATATTTTGTATGCAAATCTTTAAATGCGAATATCTCCTAAACTAGAAGAGAGAGACCCCCCAAAGTTGGCATCAAAAAAATTTTTTTAGGCATATTTTGTATGCAAATCTTTAAACGCGAATATCTCCTAAACTAGAAGAGATAGACCCCCCAAAGTTGGCATCAAAAAAAAATTTTTTAGGCATATTTTGTATGCAAATCTTTAAACGCGAATATCTCCTAAACTAGAAGAGATAGACCCCCCAAAGTTGGCATCAAAAAAAAAATTTTTTTAGGCATATTTTGTATGCAAATCTTTAAACGCGAATATCTCGTAAACTAGAAGAGATAGACCCCCCAAAGTTGGCATCAAAAAAATTTTTTAGGCATATTTTGTATGCAAATCTTTAAACGCGAATATCTCCTAAACTAGAAGAGATAGACCCCCAAAGTTGGCATCAAAAAAAATTTTTTTAGGCATATTTTGTATGCAAATCTTTAAACGCGAATATCTCCTAAACTAGAAGAGATAGACCCCCCAAAGTTGGCATCAAAAAAAAATTTTTTAGGCATATTTTGTATGCAAATCTTTAAACGCGAATATCTCCTAAACTAGAAGAGATAGACCCCCCAAAGTTGGCATCAAAAAAAATTTTTTTAGGCATATTTTGTATGCAAATCTTTAAATGCGAATATCTCCTAAACTAGAAGAGAGAGACCCCCCAAAGTTGGCATCAAAAAAATTTTTTTAGGCATATTTTGTATGCAAATCTTTAAACGCGAATATCTCCTAAACTAGAAGAGATAGACCCCCCAAAGTTGGCATCAAAAAAAAATTTTTTAGGCATATTTTGTATGCAAATCTTTAAACGCGAATATCTCCTAAACTAGAAGAGATAGACCCCCAAAGTTGGCATCAAAAAAAATTTTTTTAGGCATATTTTGTATGCAAATCTTTAAACGCGAATATCTCCTAAACTAGAAGAGATAGACCCCCCAAAGTTGGCATGAAAAAAAAAATTTTTTAGGCATATTTTGTATGCAAATCTTTAAACGCGAATATCTCCTAAACTAGAAGAGATAGACCCCCCAAAGTTGGCATCAAAAAAAAATTTTTTTAGGCATATTTTGTATGCAAATCTTTAAACGCGAATATCTCCTAAACTAGAAGAGATAGACCCCCCAAAGTTGGCATCAAAAAAATTTTTTTTAGGCATATTTTGTATGCAAATCTTTAAACGCGAATATCTCCTAAACTAGAAGAGATAGACCCCCCAAAGTTGGCATCAAAAAAAATTTTTTTAGGCATATTTTGTATGCAAATCTTTAAACGCGAATATCTCCTAAACTAGAAGAGATAGACCCCCCAAAGTTGGCATCAAAAAAATTTTTTTAGGCATATTTTGTATGCAAATCTTTAAACGCGAATATCTCCTAAACTAGAAGAGATAGACCCCCCAAAGTTGGCATCAAAAAAATTTTTTTAGGCATATTTTGTATGCAAATCTTTAAACGCGAATATCTCCTAAACTAGAAGAGATAGACCCCCCAAAGTTGGCATCAAAAAAAAATTTTTTAGGCATATTTTGTATGCAAATCTTTAAACGCGAATATCTCCTAAACTAGAAGAGATAGACCCCCAAAGTTGGCATCAAAAAAAATTTTTTTAGGCATATTTTGTATGCAAATCTTTAAACGCGAATATCTCCTAAACTAGAAGAGATAGACCCCCCAAAGTTGGCATGAAAAAAAAAATTTTTTAGGCATATTTTGTATGCAAATCTTTAAACGCGAATATCTCCTAAACTAGAAGAGATAGACCCCCCAAAGTTGGCATCAAAAAAAATTTTTTTTAGGCATATTTTGTATGCAAATCTTTAAACGCGAATATCTCCTAAACTAGAAGAGATAGACCCCCCAAAGTTGGCATCAAAAAAATTTTTTTTAGGCATATTTTGTATGCAAATCTTTAAACGCGAATATCTCCTAAACTAGAAGAGATAGACCCCCCAAAGTTGGCATCAAAAAAAATTTTTTTAGGCATATTTTGTATGCAAATCTTTAAACGCGAATATCTCCTAAACTAGAAGAGATAGACCCCCCAAAGTTGGCATCAAAAAAATTTTTTTAGGCATATTTTGTATGCAAATCTTTAAACGCGAATATCTCCTAAACTAGAAGAGATAGACCCCCCAAAGTTGGCATCAAAAAAATTTTTTTTAGGCATATTTTGTATGCAAATCTTTAAACGCGAATATCTCCTAAACTAGAAGAGATAGACCCCCCAAAGTTGGCATCAAAAAAATTTTTTTTAGGCATATTTTGTATGCAAATCTTTAAACGCGAATATCTCCTAAACTAGAAGAGATAGAGCCCCCAAAGTTGGCATCAAAAAAAATTTTTTTAGGCATATTTTGTGTGCAAATCTTTAAACGCGAATATCTCCTAAACTAGAAGAGATAGACCCCCCAAAGTTGGCATCAAAAAAAATTTTTAGGCATATTTTGTATGCAAATCTTTAAACGCGAATATCTCGTAAACTAGAAAAGATAGACCCCCCAAAGTTGGCATCAAAAAAAAAATTTTTTTAGGCATATTTTGTATGCAAATCTTTAAACGCGAATATCTCCTAAACTAGAAGAGATAGACCCCCCAAAGTTGGCATCAAAAAAAATTTTTTTAGGCATATTTTGTGTGCAAATCTTTAAACGCGAATATCTCCTAAACTAGAAGAGATAGACCCCCCAAAGTTGGCATCAAAAAAAAAATTTTTAGGCATATTTTGTATGCAAATCTTTAAACGCGAATATCTCCTAAACTAGAAGAGATAGACCCCCCAAAGTTGGCATCAAAAAAATTTTTTAGGCATATTTTGTATGCAAATCTTTAAACGCGAATATCTCCTAAACTAGAAGAGATAGACCCCCCAAAGTTGGCATCAAAAAAATTTTTTTAGGCATATTTTGTATGCAAATCTTTAAACGCGAATATCTCCTAAACTAGAAGAGATAGACCCCCCAAAGTTGGCATCAAAAAAAAATTTTTTTAGGCATATTTTGTATGCAAATCTTTAAACGCGAATATCTCGTAAACTAGAAAAGATAGACCCCCCAAAGTTGGCATCAAAAAAAAATTTTTTTAGGCATATTTTGTATGCAAATCTTTAAACGCGAATATCTCCTAAACTAGAAGAGATAGACCCCCCAAAGTTGGCATCAAAAAAAAAATTTTTAGGCATATTTTGTATGCAAATCTTTAAACGCGAATATCTCCTAAACTAGAAGAGATAGACCCCCCCAAAGTTGGCATCAAAAAAATTTTTTAGGCATATTTTGTATGCAAATCTTTAAACGCGAATATCTCGTAAACTAGAAAAGATAGACCCCCCAAAGTTGGCATCAAAAAAAAAATTTTTTTAGGCATATTTTGTATGCAAATCTTTAAACGCGAATATCTCCTAAACTAGAAGAGATAGACCCCCCAAAGTTGGCATCAAAAAAATTTTTTAGGCATATTTTGTATGCAAATCTTTAAACGCGAATATCTCCTAAACTAGAAGAGATAGACCCCCCAAAGTTGGCATCAAAAAATTTTTTTTAGGCATATTTTGTATGCAAATCTTTAAACGCGAATATCTCCTAAACTAGAAGAGATAGACCCCCCAAAGTTGGCATCAAAAAAAAATTTTTTTAGGCATATTTTGTATGCAAATCTTTAAACGCGAATATCTCGTAAACTAGAAAAGATAGACCCCCCAAAGTTGGCATCAAAAAAAAAATTTTTTTAGGCATATTTTGTATGCAAATCTTTAAACGCGAATATCTCCTAAACTAGAAGAGATAGACCCCCCAAAGTTGGCATCAAAAAAAATTTTTAGGCATATTTTGTATGCAAATCTTTAAACGCGAATATCTCCTAAACTAGAAGAGATAGACCCCCCAAAGTTGGCATCAAAAAAAAATTTTTTTAGGCATATTTTGTATGCAAATCTTTAAACGCGAATATCTCCTAAACTAGAAGAGATAGACCCCCCAAAGTTGGCATCAAAAAAAAATTTTTTTAGACCTATTTTGTATGCAAATCTTTAAACGCGAATATCTCCTAAACTAGAAGAGATAGACCCCCCAAAGTTGGCATCAAAAAAAAATTTTTTTAGGCATATTTTGTATGCAAATCTTTAAACGCGAATATCTCCTAAACTAGAAGAGATAGACCCCCCAAAGTTGGCATCAAAAAAAATTTTTTTTAGGCACATTTTGTATGCAAATCTTTAAACGCGAATATCTCCTAAACTAGAAGAGATAGACCCCCCAAAGTTGGCATCAAAAAAAAATTGTTTAGACCTATTTTTTATGCAAATCTTTAAACGTGAATATCTCGTAAACTAGAAGAGATAGACCCCCCAAAGTTGGCATCAAAAAAATTTTTTTAGGCATATTTTGTATGCAAATCTTTAAACGCGAATATCTCCTAAACTAGAAGAGATAGACCCTCCAAAGTTGGCATCAAAAAAAAAATTTTTTAGACCTATTTTGTATGCAAATCTTTAAACGCGAATATCTCCTAAACTAGAAGAGATAGACCCCCCAAAGTTGGCATCAAAAAAAAATTTTTTTAGGCATATTTTGTATGCAAATCTTTAAACGCGAATATCTCCTAAACTAGAAGAGATAGACCCCCCAAAGTTGGCATCAAAAAAATTTTTTAGGCATATTTTGTATGCAAATCTTTAAACGCGAATATCTCCTAAACTAGAAGAGATAGACCCCCCAAAGTTGGCATCAAAAAAATTTTATTAGGCATATTTTGTATGCAAATCTTTAAACGCGAATATCTCCTAAACTAGAAGAGATAGACCCCCCAAAGTTGGCATCAAAAAAAAATTTTTTTAGGCATATTTTGTATGCAAATCTTTAAACGCGAATATCTCCTAAACTAGAAGAGATAGACCCCCCAAAGTTGGCATCAAAAAAAATTTTTTAGGCATATTTTGTGTGCAAATCTTTAAACGCGAATATCTCCTAAACTAGAAGAGATAGACCCCCCAAAGTTGGCATCAAAAAAAAAATTTTTAGGCATATTTTGTATGCAAATCTTTAAACGCGAATATCTCCTAAACTAGAAGAGATAGACCCCCCAAAGTTGGCATCAAAAAAATTTTTTAGGCATATTTTGTATGCAAATCTTTAAACGCGAATATCTCCTAAACTAGAAGAGATAGACCCCCCAAAGTTGGCATCAAAAAAAAAATTTTTTAGGCATATTTTGTATGCAAATCTTTAAACGCGAATATCTCCTAAACTAGAAGAGATAGACCCCCCAAAGTTGGCATCAAAAAAAAATTTTTTTAGGCATATTTTGTATGCAAATCTTTAAACGCGAATATCTCCTAAACTAGAAGAGATAGACCCCCCAAAGTTGGCATCAAAAAAAAATTTTTTAGACCTATTTTGTATGCAAATCTTTAAACGCGAATATCTCCTAAACTAGAAGAGATAGACCCCCAAAGTTGGCATCAAAAAAAAATTTTTTTAGGCATATTTTGTATGCAAATCTTTAAACGCGAATATCTCCTAAACTAGAAGAGATAGACCCCCCAAAGTTGGCATAAAAAAAAATTTTTTTTAGGCATATTTTGTATGCAAATCTTTAAACGCGAATATCTCCTAAACTAGAAGAGATAGACCCCCCAAAGTTGGCATCAAAAAAAAATTGTTTAGACCTATTTTTTATGCAAATCTTTAAACGCGAATATCTCGTAAACTAGAAGAGATAGACCCCCCAAAGTTGGCATCAAAAAAAAATTTTTTTAGGCATATTTTGTATGCAAATCTTTAAACGCGAATATCTCCTAAACTAGAAGAGATAGACCCTCCAAAGTTGGCATCAAAAAAAAAATTTTTTAGACCTATTTTGTATGCAAATCTTTAAACGCGAATATCTCCTAAACTAGAAGAGATAGACCCCCCAAAGTTAGCATCAAAAAAAAATTTTTTTAGACCTATTTTGTATGCAAATCTTTAAACGCGAATATCTCCTAAACTAGAAGAGATAGACCCCCCAAAGTTGGCATCAAAAAAAAATTTTTTTAGGCATATTTTGTATGCAAATCTTTAAACGCGAATATCTCCTAAACTAGAAGAGATAGACCCCCCAAAGTTAGCATCAAAAAAAAATTTTTTTAGGCATATTTTGTATGCAAATCTTTAAACGCGAATATCTCCTAAACTAGAAGAGATAGACCCCCCAAAGTTGGCATCAAAAAAAATTTTTTTAGGCATATTTTGTATGCAAATCTTTAAACGCGAATATCTCCTAAACTAGAAGAGATAGACCCCCCAAAGTTGGCATCAAAAAAAATTTTTTTAGACCTATTTTGTATGCAAATCTTTAAACGCGAATATCTCCTAAACTAGAAGAGATAGACCCCCCAAAGTTGGCATCAAAAAAAATTTTTTTAGGCATATTTTGTATGCAAATCTTTAAACGCGAATATCTCCTAAACTAGAAGAGATAGACCCCCCAAAGTTGGCATCAAAAAAATTTTTTTTAGGCATATTTTGTATGCAAATCTTTAAACGCGAATATCTCCTAAACTAGAAGAGATAGACCCCCCAAAGTTGGCATCAAAAAAAAATTTTTTTAGGCATATTTTGTATGCAAATCTTTAAACGCGAATATCTCCTAAACTAGAAGAGATAGACCCCCCAAAGTTGGCATCAAAAAAAAATTTTTTTAGGCATATTTTGTATGCAAATCTTTAAACGCGAATATCTCGTAAACTAGAAAAGATAGACCCCCCAAAGTTGGCATCAAAAAAAAAATTTTTTTAGGCATATTTTGTATGCAAATCTTTAAACGCGAATATCTCCTAAACTAGAAGAGATAGACCCCCCAAAGTTGGCATCAAAAAAATTTTTTTAGGCATATTTTGTATGCAAATCTTTAAACGCGAATATCTCGTAAACTAGAAAAGATAGACCCCCCAAAGTTGGCATCAAAAAAAAATTTTTAGGCATATTTTGTATGCAAATCTTTAAACGCGAATATCTCCTAAACTAGAAGAGATAGACCCCCCAAAGTTGGCATCAAAAAAATTTTTTAGGCATATTTTGTATGCAAATCTTTAAACGCGAATATCTCCTAAACTAGAAGAGATAGACCCCCCAAAGTTGGCATCAAAAAAATTTTTTTAGGCATATTTTGTATGCAAATCTTTAAACGCGAATATCTCCTAAACTAGAAGAGATAGACCCCCCAAAGTTGGCATAAAAAAAAAAATTTTAGACCTATTTTGTATGCAAATCTTTAAACGCGAATATCTCCTAAACTAGAAGAGATAGACCCCCCAAAGTTGGCATCAAAAAAAAAATTTTTTAGGCATATTTTGTATGCAAATCTTTAAACGCGAATATCTCCTAAACTAGAAGAGATAGACCCCCCAAAGTTGGCATCAAAAAAAAATTTTTTAGGCATATTTTGTATGCAAATCTTTAAACGCGAATATCTCCTAAACTAGAAAAGATAGACCCCCCAAAGTTGGCATCAAAAAAAAATTTTTTAGGCATATTTCGTATGCAAATCTTTAAACGCGAATATCTCCTAAACTAGAAGAGATAGACCCCCCAAAGTTGGCATCAAAAAAAATTTTTTTAGGCATATTTTGTGTGCAAATCTTTAAACGCGAATATCTCCTAAACTAGAAGAGATAGACCCCCCAAAGTTGGCATCAAAAAAAATTTTTAGGCATATTTTGTATGCAAATCTTTAAACGCGAATATCTCCTAAACTAGAAGAGATAGACCCCCCAAAGTTGGCATCAAAAAAATTTTTTAGGCATATTTTGTATGCAAATCTTTAAACGCGAATATCTCCTAAACTAGAAGAGATAGACCCCCCAAAGTTGGCATCAAAAAAATTTTTTTAGGCATATTTTGTATGCAAATCTTTAAACGCGAATATCTCCTAAACTAGAAGAGATAGAGCCCCCAAAGTTGGCAACAAAAAAAAATTTTTTAGGCATATTTTGTATGCAAATCTTTAAACGCGAATATCTCCTAAACTAGAAGAGATAGACCCCCCAAAGTTGGCATCAAAAAAAAATTTTTTAGGCATATTTTGTATGCAAATCTTTAAACGCGAATATCTCCTAAACTAGAAGAGATAGACCCCCCAAAGTTGGCATCAAAAAAAATTTTTTTAGGCATATTTTGTATGCAAATCTTTAAACGCGAATATCTCCTAAACTAGAAGAGATAGACCCCCCAAAGTTGGCATCAAAAAAAAATTTTTTTAGGCATATTTTGTATGCAAATCTTTAAACGCGAATATCTCCTAAACTAGAAGAGATAGACCCCCCAAAGTTAGCATCAAAAAAAAATTTATTTAGGCATATTTTGTATGCAAATCTTTAAACGCGAATATCTCCTAAACTAGAAGAGATAGACCCCCCAAAGTTGGCATCAAAAAAATTTTTTTTAGGCATATTTTGTATGCAAATCTTTAAACGCGAATATCTCCTAAACTAGAAGAGATAGACCCCCCAAAGTTGGTATCAAAAAAAATTTTTTTTAGGCATATTTTGTATGCAAATCTTTAAACGCGAATATCTCCTAAACTAGAAGAGATAGACCCCCAAAGTTGGCATCAAAAAAAATTTTTTTAGGCATATTTTGTATGCAAATCTTTAAACGCGAATATCTCCTAAACTAGAAGAGATAGACCCCCCAAAGTTGGCATCAAAAAAATTTTTTTAGGCATATTTTGTATGCAAATCTTTAAACGCGAATATCTCCTAAACTAGAAGAGATAGACCCCCCAAAGTTGGCATCAAAAAAAAAAATTTTAGACCTATTTTGTATGCAAATCTTTAAACGCGAATATCTCCTAAACTAGAAGAGATAGACCCCCCAAAGTTGGCATCAAAAAAAAAATTTTTTAGGCATATTTTGTATGCAAATCTTTAAACGCGAATATCTCCTAAACTAGAAAAGATAGACCCCCAAAGTTGGCATCAAAAAAAAAAAAATTTTTTTAGGCATATTTCGTATGCAAATCTTTAAACGCGAATATCTCCTAAACTAGAAGAGATAGACCCCCCAAAGTTGGCATCAAAAAAAATTTTTTTAGGCATATTTTGTGTGCAAATCTTTAAACGCGAATATCTCCTAAACTAGAAGAGATAGACCCCCCAAAGTTGGCATCAAAAAAAAATTTTTAGGCATATTTTGTATGCAAATCTTTAAACGCGAATATCTCCTAAACTAGAAGAGATAAACCCCCCAAAGTTGGCATCAAAAAAAAATTTTTTTAGGCATATTTTGTATGCAAATCTTTAAACGCGAATATCTCCTAAACTAGAAGAGATAGACCCCCCAAAGTTGGCATCAAAAAAAAATTTTTTTAGACCTATTTTGTATGAAAATCTTTAAACGCGAATATCTCCTAAACTAGAAGAGATAGACCCCCCAAAGTTGGCATCAAAAAAAAAATTTTTTAGGCATATTTTGTATGCAAATCTTTAAACGCGAATATCTCCTAAACTAGAAGAGATAGAGCCCCCAAAGTTGGCAACAAAAAAAAATTTTTTAGGCATATTTTGTATGCAAATCTTTAAACGCGAATATCTCCTAAACTAGAAGAGATAGACCCCCCAAAGTTGGCATCAAAAAAAAATTTTTTAGGCATATTTTGTATGCAAATCTTTAAACGCGAATATCTCCTAAACTAGAAGAGATAGACCCCCCAAAGTTGGCATCAAAAAAAAAATTTTTTTAGGCATATTTTGTATGCAAATCTTTAAACGCGAATATCTCCTAAACTAGAAGAGATAGACCCCCCAAAGTTGGCATCAAAAAAAAATTTTTTTAGGCATATTTTGTATGCAAATCTTTAAACGCGAATATCTCCTAAACTAGAAGAGATAGACCCCCCAAAGTTAGCATCAAAAAAAAATTTATTTAGGCATATTTTGTATGCAAATCTTTAAACGCGAATATCTCCTAAACTAGAAGAGATAGACCCCCCAAAGTTGGCATCAAAAAAATTTTTTTTAGGCATATTTTGTATGCAAATCTTTAAACGCGAATATCTCCTAAACTAGAAGAGATAGACCCCCCAAAGTTGGTATCAAAAAAAAATTTTTTTAGGCATATTTTGTATGCAAATCTTTAAACGCGAATATCTCCTAAACTAGAAGAGATAGACCCCCAAAGTTGGCATCAAAAAAAATTTTTTTAGGCATATTTTGTATGCAAATCTTTAAACGCGAATATCTCCTAAACTAGAAGAGATAGACCCCCCAAAGTTGGCATCAAAAAAAATTTTTTTAGGCATATTTTGTATGCAAATCTTTAAACGCGAATATCTCCTAAACTAGAAGAGATAGACCCCCCAAAGTTGGCATCAAAAAAATTTTTTTTAGGCATATTTTGTATGCAAATCTTTAAACGCGAATATCTCCTAAACTAGAAGAGATAGACCCCCCAAAGTTGGCATCAAAAAAAATTTTTTTTAGGCATATTTTGTATGCAAATCTTTAAACGCGAATATCTCCTAAACTAGAAGAGATAGACCCCCCAAAGTTGGCATCAAAAAAAAATTTTTTTAGGCATATTTTGTATGCAAATCTTTAAACGCGAATATCTCCTAAACTAGAAAAGATAGACCCCCCAAAGTTGGCATCAAAAAAAATTTTTTTAGGCATATTTTGTGTGCAAATCTTTAAACGCGAATATCTCCTAAACTAGAAGAGATAGACCCCCCAAAGTTGGCATCAAAAAAAAATTTTTAGGCATATTTTGTATGCAAATCTTTAAACGCGAATATCTCCTAAACTAGAAGAGATAGACCCCCCAAAGTTGGCATCAAAAAAATATTTTAGGCATATTTTGTATGCAAATCTTTAAACGCGAATATCTCCTAAACTAGAAGAGATAGACCCCCCAAAGTTGGCATCAAAAAAATTTTTTTAGGCATATTTTGTATGCAAATCTTTAAACGCGAATATCTCCTAAACTAGAAGAGATAGACCCCCCAAAGTTGGCATCAAAAAAAAAAATTTTAGACCTATTTTGTATGCAAATCTTTAAACGCGAATATCTCCTAAACTAGAAGAGATAGACCCCCCAAAGTTGGCATCAAAAAAAAAATTTTTTAGGCATATTTTGTATGCAAATCTTTAAACGCGAATATCTCCTAAACTAGAAAAGATAGACCCCCAAAGTTGGCATCAAAAAAAAAAAAAATTTTTTTAGGCATATTTCGTATGCAAATCTTTAAACGCGAATATCTCCTAAACTAGAAGAGATAGACCCCCCAAAGTTGGCATCAAAAAAAATTTTTTTAGGCATATTTTGTGTGCAAATCTTTAAACGCGAATATCTCCTAAACTAGAAGAGATAGACCCCCCAAAGTTGGCATCAAAAAAAAAATTTTTAGGCATATTTTGTATGCAAATCTTTAAACGCGAATATCTCCTAAACTAGAAGAGATAAACCCCCCAAAGTTGGCATCAAAAAAAAATTTTTTTAGGCATATTTTGTATGCAAATCTTTAAACGCGAATATCTCCTAAACTAGAAGAGATAGACCCCCCAAAGTTGGCATCAAAAAAAAATTTTTTTAGACCTATTTTGTATGAAAATCTTTAAACGCGAATATCTCCTAAACTAGAAGAGATAGACCCCCCAAAGTTGGCATCAAAAAAAAAATTTTTTAGGCATATTTTGTATGCAAATCTTTAAACGCGAATATCTCCTAAACTAGAAGAGATAGAGCCCCCAAAGTTGGCATCAAAAAAAATTTTTTTAGGCATATTTTGTATGCAAATCTTTAAACGCGAATATCTCGTAAACTAGAAAAGATAGACCCCCCAAAGTTGGCATCAAAAAAAAATTTTTTAGGCATATTTTGTGTGCAAATCTTTAAACGCGAATATCTCCTAAACTAGAAGAGATAGACCCCCCAAAGTTGGCATCAAAAAAAATTTTTTTAGGCATATTTTGTATGCAAATCTTTAAACGCGAATATCTCCTAAACTAGAAGAGATAGACCCCCCAAAGTTGGCATCAAAAAAATTTTTTAGGCATATTTTGTATGCAAATCTTTAAACGCGAATATCTCCTAAACTAGAAGAGATAGACCCCCCAAAGTTGGCATCAAAAAAATTTTTTTAGGCATATTTTGTATGCAAATCTTTAAACGCGAATATCTCCTAAACTAGAAGAGATAGACCCCCCAAAGTTGGCATCAAAAAAAAATTTTTTAGACCTATTTTGTATGCAAATCTTTAAACGCGAATATCTCCTAAACTAGAAGAGATAGACCCCCCAAAGTTGGCATCAAAAAAAAAATTTTTTAGGCATATTTTGTATGCAAATCTTTAAACGCGAATATCTCCTAAACTAGAAGAGATAGACCCCCCAAAGTTGGCATCAAAAAAAATTTTTTTAGGCATATTTTGTATGCAAATCTTTAAACGCGAATATCTCCTAAACTAGAAGAGATAGACCCCCCAAAGTTGGCATCAAAAAAAATTTTTTTAGGCATATTTTGTATGCAAATCTTTAAACGCGAATATCTCCTAAACTAGAAGAGATAGACCCCCCAAAGTTGGCATCAAAAAAATTTTTTTTAGGCATATTTTGTATGCAAATCTTTAAACGCGAATATCTCCTAAACTAGAAGAGATAGACCCCCCAAAGTTGGCATCAAAAAAAATTTTTTTTAGGCATATTTTGTATGCAAATCTTTAAACGCGAATATCTCCTAAACTAGAAGAGATAGAGCCCCCAAAGTTGGCATCAAAAAAAATTTTTTTAGGCATATTTTGTGTGCAAATCTTTAAACGCGAATATCTCCTAAACTAGAAGAGATAGACCCCCCAAAGTTGGCATCAAAAAAAAAATTTTTAGGCATATTTTGTATGCAAATCTTTAAACGCGAATATCTCGTAAACTAGAAAAGATAGACCCCCCAAAGTTGGCATCAAAAAAAAATTTTTTTAGGCATATTTTGTATGCAAATCTTTAAACGCGAATATCTCCTAAACTAGAAGAGATAGACCCCCCAAAGTTGGCATCAAAAAAAATTTTTTTAGGCATATTTTGTGTGCAAATCTTTAAACGCGAATATCTCCTAAACTAGAAGAGATAGAAAAGTTGGCATTTTTTAGGCATATTTTGTATGCAAATCTTTAAACGCGAATATCTCCTAAACTAGAAGAGATAGACCCCCCAAAGTTGGCATCAAAAAAATTTTTTAGGCATATTTTGTATGCAAATCTTTAAACGCGAATATCTCCTAAACTAGAAGAGATAGACCCCCCAAAGTTGGCATCAAAAAAATTTTTTTAGGCATATTTTGTATGCAAATCTTTAAACGCGAATATCTCCTAAACTAGAAGAGATAGACCCCCCAAAGTTGGCATCAAAAAAAAATTTTTTTAGGCATATTTTGTATGCAAATCTTTAAACGCGAATATCTCGTAAACTAGAAAAGATAGACCCCCCAAAGTTGGCATCAAAAAAAAAATTTTTTTAGGCATATTTTGTATGCAAATCTTTAAACGCGAATATCTCCTAAACTAGAAGAGATAGACCCCCCAAAGTTGGCATCAAAAAAAAAATTTTTAGGCATATTTTGTATGCAAATCTTTAAACGCGAATATCTCCTAAACTAGAAGAGATAGACCCCCCAAAGTTGGCATCAAAAAATTTTTTTAGGCATATTTTGTATGCAAATCTTTAAACGCGAATATCTCGTAAACTAGAAAAGATAGACCCCCCAAAGTTGGCATCAAAAAAAAAATTTTTTTAGGCATATTTTGTATGCAAATCTTTAAACGCGAATATCTCCTAAACTAGAAGAGATAGACCCCCCAAAGTTGGCATCAAAAAAATTTTTTAGGCATATTTTGTATGCAAATCTTTAAACGCGAATATCTCCTAAACTAGAAGAGATAGACCCCCCAAAGTTGGCATCAAAAAAATTTTTTTTAGGCATATTTTGTGTGCAAATCTTTAAACGCGAATATCTCCTAAACTAGAAGAGATAGACCCCCCAAAGTTGGCATCAAAAAAAAAATTTTTTTAGGCATATTTTGTATGCAAATCTTTAAACGCGAATATCTCCTAAACTAGAAGAGATAGACCCCCCAAAGTTGGCATCAAAAAAAAAATTTTTAGGCATATTTTGTATGCAAATCTTTAAACGCGAATATCTCCTAAACTAGAAGAGATAGACCCCCCAAAGTTGGCATCAAAAAAATTTTTTAGGCATATTTTGTATGCAAATCTTTAAACGCGAATATCTCCTAAACTAGAAGAGATAGACCCCCCAAAGTTGGCATCAAAAAAATTTTTTTAGGCATATTTTGTATGCAAATCTTTAAACGCGAATATCTCCTAAACTAGAAGAGATAGACCCCCCAAAGTTGGCATCAAAAAAAAATTTTTTTAGGCATATTTTGTATGCAAATCTTTAAACGCGAATATCTCCTAAACTAGAAGAGATAGACCCCCCAAAGTTAGCATCAAAAAAAAATTTATTTAGGCATATTTTGTATGCAAATCTTTAAACGCGAATATCTCCTAAACTAGAAGAGATAGACCCCCCAAAGTTGGCATCAAAAAAATTTTTTTTAGGCATATTTTGTATGCAAATCTTTAAACGCGAATATCTCCTAAACTAGAAGAGATAGACCCCCCAAAGTTGGTATCAAAAAAAATTTTTTTTAGGCATATTTTGTATGCAAATCTTTAAACGCGAATATCTCCTAAACTAGAAGAGATAGACCCCCAAAGTTGGCATCAAAAAAAATTTTTTTAGGCATATTTTGTATGCAAATCTTTAAACGCGAATATCTCCTAAACTAGAAGAGATAGACCCCCCAAAGTTGGCATCAAAAAAAATTTTTTTAGGCATATTTTGTATGCAAATCTTTAAACGCGAATATCTCCTAAACTAGAAGAGATAGACCCCCCAAAGTTGGTATCAAAAAAAATTTTTTTTAGGCATATTTTGTATGCAAATCTTTAAACGCGAATATCTCCTAAACTAGAAGAGATAGACCCCCAAAGTTGGCATCAAAAAAAATTTTTTTAGGCATATTTTGTATGCAAATCTTTAAACGCGAATATCTCCTAAACTAGAAGAGATAGACCCCCCAAAGTTGGCATCAAAAAAAATTTTTAGGCATATTTTGTATGCAAATCTTTAAACGCGAATATCTCCTAAACTAGAAGAGATAGACCCCCCAAAGTTGGCATCAAAAAAATTTTTTTAGGCATATTTTGTATGCAAATCTTTAAACGCGAATATCTCCTAAACTAGAAGAGATAGACCCCCCAAAGTTGGCATCAAAAAAAAATTTTTTTAGGCATATTTTGTATGCAAATCTTTAAACGCGAATATCTCCTAAACTAGAAGAGATAGACCCCCCAAAGTTAGCATCAAAAAAAAATTTATTTAGGCATATTTTGTATGCAAATCTTTAAACGCGAATATCTCCTAAACTAGAAGAGATAGACCCCCCAAAGTTGGCATCAAAAAAATTTTTTTTAGGCATATTTTGTATGCAAATCTTTAAACGCGAATATCTCCTAAACTAGAAGAGATAGACCCCCCAAAGTTGGTATCAAAAAAAATTTTTTTTAGGCATATTTTGTATGCAAATCTTTAAACGCGAATATCTCCTAAACTAGAAGAGATAGACCCCCCAAAGTTGGCATCAAAAAAAATTTTTTTAGGCATATTTTGTATGCAAATCTTTAAAGGCGAATATCTCCTAAACTAGAAGAGATAGACCCCCCAAAGTTGGCATCAAAAAAATTTTTTTTAGGCATATTTTGTATGCAAATCTTTAAACGCGAATATCTCCTAAACTAGAAGAGATAGACCCCCCAAAGTTGGCATCAAAAAAAAATTTTTTTAGGCATATTTTGTATGCAAATCTTTAAACGCGAATATCTCCTAAACTAGAAAAGATAGACCCCCCAAAGTTGGCATCAAAAAAAATTTTTTTAGGCATATTTTGTGTGCAAATCTTTAAACGCGAATATCTCCTAAACTAGAAGAGATAGACCCCCCAAAGTTGGCATCAAAAAAAAATTTTTAGGCATATTTTGTATGCAAATCTTTAAACGCGAATATCTCCTAAACTAGAAGAGATAGACCCCCCAAAGTTGGCATCAAAAAAATATTTTAGGCATATTTTGTATGCAAATCTTTAAACGCGAATATCTCCTAAACTAGAAGAGATAGACCCCCCAAAGTTGGCATCAAAAAAATTTTTTTAGGCATATTTTGTATGCAAATCTTTAAACGCGAATATCTCCTAAACTAGAAGAGATAGACCCCCCAAAGTTGGCATCAAAAAAAAATTTTTAGACCTATTTTGTATGCAAATCTTTAAACGCGAATATCTCCTAAACTAGAAGAGATAGACCCCCCAAAGTTGGCATCAAAAAAATTTTTTTTAGGCATATTTTGTGTGCAAATCTTTAAACGCGAATATCTCCTAAACTAGAAGAGATAGACCCCCCAAAGTTGGCATCAAAAAAAAAATTTTTTTAGGCATATTTTGTATGCAAATCTTTAAACGCGAATATCTCCTAAACTAGAAGAGATAGACCCCCCAAAGTTGGCATCAAAAAAAAATTTTTAGGCATATTTTGTATGCAAATCTTTAAACGCGAATATCTCCTAAACTAGAAGAGATAGACCCCCCAAAGTTGGCATCAAAAAAATTTTTTAGGCATATTTTGTATGCAAATCTTTAAACGCGAATATCTCCTAAACTAGAAGAGATAGACCCCCCAAAGTCCCCAAAGTTGGCATCAAAAAAAAAATTTTTTAGGCATATTTTGTATGCAAATCTTTAAACGCGAATATCTCCTAAACTAGAAGAGATAGACCCCCCAAAGTTGGCATCAAAAAAAAATTTTTTAGGCATATTTTGTATGCAAATCTTTAAACGCGAATATCTCCTAAACTAGAAAAGATAGACCCCCCAAAGTTGGCATCAAAAAAAAATTTTTTAGGCATATTTCGTATGCAAATCTTTAAACGCGAATATCTCCTAAACTAGAAGAGATAGACCCCCCAAAGTTGGCATCAAAAAAAATTTTTTTAGGCATATTTTGTGTGCAAATCTTTAAACGCGAATATCTCCTAAACTAGAAGAGATAGACCCCCCAAAGTTGGCATCAAAAAAAATTTTTAGGCATATTTTGTATGCAAATCTTTAAACGCGAATATCTCCTAAACTAGAAGAGATAGACCCCCCAAAGTTGGCATCAAAAAAATTTTTTAGGCATATTTTGTATGCAAATCTTTAAACGCGAATATCTCCTAAACTAGAAGAGATAGACCCCCCAAAGTTGGCATCAAAAAAATTTTTTTAGGCATATTTTGTATGCAAATCTTTAAACGCGAATATCTCCTAAACTAGAAGAGATAGAGCCCCCAAAGTTGGCAACAAAAAAAAATTT
>NW_026604610.1:0-19653 GCF_024763615.1 Phlebotomus papatasi
ACTCGCCATTTTGAATTATTGAATTTCAAAGTTCAACCACTTTGGAAGGATCATTTTTCTTTTTGGTTAAATTAGAATTTTTTGGAGAGGTATTGAAATTGCGAACCCGGTTGCATCGGTCTTCATCTGTAATGAATCGGTTAACTCTTTCGTCTCCTTTGGGACTCTGGGTACCCATGGAAAAAATAATTTTTTTAGACTATTTAGAATCGATAAAATTCCGATTCTTGTGGATGATTACAAACTATAAGGATGTCCAAATCTAGGATATTTTTTGCAGGATCCCAATTAACTCCTGAGCTAAGATATTCTTGGTCAAAAATCGTGAATTTTCGATTTTCTGCTTCTTTGCACATATTGTGACTTTTTTCATATTTCTAGACCCGAATAAGGAAAAACCTCTCGGGGCCAATAAGTATGATAACTATCAATTACAGATTACATAAAAGTAGTAATAATCGCGCAGAGTACTGTTTGGTGGGCGTGGCTTTCCATCGCGCACGATACTGTTTGGTGAGGCCACATCGATAACTCTGGTCGATGGGCTACCTTCAGGCCCTTCCCCCCAGCCCCTGTTGCCCCTCCCCCGCTTCATTATTCTTATATTTTGTTAATAATTTTAACTGAATATCGCGCAGATTACTGTTGATGAATGATTTTCATTGGATATCGCGCAGACTACTGTTGATTCTTATTGGATATCGCGCAGACTACTGTTGATTCTTATTGGCTATCGCGCAGATTACTGTTGATGAATGACTTTCATTGGATATCGCGCAGAATACTGTTAGATGACTGATTTTCATTGGCTATCGCGCAGACTACTGTTGATTCTTATTGGCTATCGCGCAGATTACTGTTGAGGAATGATTTTCATTGGATATCGCGCAGACTACTGTTGATTCTTATTGGCTATCGCGCAGGTTACTGTTGAGGAATGATTTTCATTGGATATCGCGCACAGTACTGTTGTTTGAATGTCAACCGTTCTGGTGGCCATATTGGGCTTTTAAGCTGTAAATTTTAGACGGCCATCTTGAACTTTTTAGAACTTTAAGACTTTTTGAGATTGCGCTTTTAGATGGACATTTTGAATATTTTAAATTAACCCGAAATTACTATCCGCCATTTTTTTATTACCGAACGCTGCTCCTATTTTTGTTCGCCATTTTTAATTTCCGACCGCTATTTTTATTTTTGTCCGCCATTTTTACCGGCCGCTGCTCTTATTTTCTATGCGCGCGCCCTCTGTTATTCCTATTATTAACTATTTCCGTAATTTTTTTCGCGACATGAAAATTTTTTGGCCCGATGGTGGACTCTTTCTCATGTATTTTTTTCTCCCTATACAATTTATATGGGAAAAGATCTGCCATGCCTAAGAATTGATCCCCGGACCTCTCGGTTGCGAGTCCAATACCTTATCCATTATGCCACTCGTGCCATGATAGAAGGTTTGCCAGAAGTCTTTCCTATGCATTAAGCGGGATTCTCTATAGTCTCTGGCCTATATGCACTGTCCAAGTGTGGAAAGATGCAAATGCAATATGAGACCTTTTCGCGCGCTCGAGACCATATGGGAGAGACTATTTGTATGAGTCTTTGCGCGACAATTTGATTCCTTCAGATGAATGAAGCAACATGGAAAAAATGTCTTGCAGTGCGCAATATAATTGTAAAATTGAGTGGAATTTCGCAATATTCACTAATTTTACTGGCGATAAGAACTATCAATAATTTTCATTGGTTATTGAACAGCATGATGTTGATGCCGTCATGCAATTTAAACCATTTTCATTGGATATTGATCAATAGATATTGAAACGTCATTGAGTTGAGATTTGCATGTAAACAGTTTTTTTTCAAAGCATGCAACTTTTGAGCTTGCGTATTTCAATATTGTTTGCAATATTTGTCTTTTTTATTTAAATTGTAACATAAATTACCGAAAAATATCATACTTTTCCACTTACATGATTGTATCTCACATCATTCACATCTCTTGATGATATGATCAAACGATTTTTATGCAATTTGTTTAAAAAAATATTTTTCGTTCAGTGATTTCAGATTAGAAGTGATAAATTTCGTGAAATTTATTGAATTTCTGCTTATCGCAGATGGTGACTGCCATGAAATTTCAAGAATCTTAGTTTCAGATCCTCAATTTTAAAATAAACAAACTGATGATCAAAGATGTTGCTATGCATTTTTATGCAGTTGTGCGGGATTATTCGAAATTTGCACTCCTGTATCATGCATAAAATAAAAGAATTAAAAGATGAATGAAAAAATGTCAATGTGGGCAAAATTTCTTGTCTTGTGTATGAATCATTTAACTCTCTTGATCGCAAGTGGGAAAGTATGTAAAAAGTGTTAGATTTCTCATAACTTTGTATTACAATGTTCTTTTTCTCTGACATTAGAGAATTTTTACAACATTACAGAACAAAATTATTCAAAGTGAATTATTGATTTGTGTTTTCTCTTATTATAATTTAGCAAATATGAAAAAATCTGTAAATATATGTACAATATTTACCTAAGAATTTGATTATGTGGAGAAATGGCAGCAGAGTAAAATAAAATAGGAACCAACTTTTCATACAAAATTGATTTTTATGAATGAAATGTTGTATACACTTCTATAATTCGGTACCTGGGATGCTGAATTAACTTATGCATTTTTCATTGATGACTCATTATCAAATTTATGTATATTTCTGTGACACATATCACAAAATAGAAGATGAAATCCTCTTTCTTTAGTAGAAGATCAATTTTTTTTAAGATGACTCTCAGTAGAATAGGCATAAAAAATAAAATTCAAGCGATACTCACTAAAATAAAGTCAAACATTTGCGTTCTTACACTGATAAAAGAAATTTAGCTTTGCACTCACTAGCACTTGATCACTGAATACTATTAATTTTAGTTCTTGACCGTAAAGCTTCATCCTCCCCTGAATAAATGTTAACAAAATTTTATTTATTATATTGAAAAACAATTTAAAAAAAAGTAACTTCACTTGTTATTTAGAAAAATGTTCTGTTTGCCCCTCGCATCCTACCTCTAGACTTTATTCTGAGATATGAACATGACATGACATGTCCAAACATGTTTCATCGTGTATGAAACAAACATTTTGCATACGTTTGCATAATTTTCTCGGGAAATTTCGTCAGTACGATCAAAAGATCCTAAAATATTTTATAGGAATTTGAACATTGGAAAAAAGTCTCATTTGTATCCCTGATTTATTGATGAGTGGAAGACATTTTCTTAGTGAAAAGTGATAAATCACAAAATAACTTATCTGAAAATATGGAGACAAAAGAAAGATCACATCAAGTTCCAAATGTAATGAAGGCAAAGCAGCACTTCAACAAATATAATCCTGATCCTGCTGAGGAACTTCGAAAGGATGAGGAACAATATGCAAGAAATCGACAACAAAATACAACTCCTGAACTACTGAATGCATACACCTATTTTCTAAATCGAACATGTACATTGTTTATCACGATCGGGTTTTCTCCAGAGAATTTTTCACCAGTTGCTAAAATATGTGCCGTAAGCTACTGGGATGGAATTGACGCTGTAGAATTCACCCAAAATACATGGACAACGTTCTGTGCCAATGAACAAACTTTAAGGAAATTATTGGGAGAGGATGCTGGAAAGGATGATGCCAACATGAAACTGGAGTTGCTGAATATTCAACTTGACAACTGCGTGAACATTCGTAGTTACTGCGCTGTGGAAAATTCTGAACTACTTATTCTCAGCCAAAATAATGGAATTGATCGTTTATCTCTAAATATTGCAGAATTTGAGAAATTAATGTTACTTTCTGAATTTATAAATGCAACTTTGATTTACAATAGTTCTGTACAGTGGTATGTACAAGAATATTTTGTGAGATACAGCAATGTTTGTAAATCTTTAGGTGTGCAAAGATTGGAAAATTCTAATTTTTCAAACAGCAATACTTTTGATCCACCAGTCAATTATTTTCGCCTGTTTCATGAAATTCCTTTTGTAGCAAGTAAATCAAATATTTCTTAAAATGTAACATGTGTATAAAAATCAAATGATGTCAAATAAAAAGATGAGAAAACGTAAATGTAAATTGTTTTAATCTTGTATATTTGCAATCTGAATCCTCTTAATATAAGAAGAATGAAGAAAAAAAATGAAACTTCAATTGCACAGGGTTATGCATTACGCCAATATTTATCTATACCAACATTCCCTTTTCATCTCAACATATTAGGTGTGATTCCTTCATAATCACACCTATTTGCTATGTGAGCAAGATTAAAGTCAATGAAATAAAATTATTTGTGAGAATTTTGTCTTGTTGTGAAAAGAAATTGTTTTACAATCAATTATTTCAACATCACACAATGTTTCATCTGTGCATCAAGAAAAACACGACATGTTTTATTGATGCATCATGAAAAAAATCAATATGAAAATGCACTGAAAAATTTTACCAACATAAAAAAAATCTGCAGAGAGATATCATATTTTTTATCATCTTGCATTTTTTCTGCATCAAAATATTTTCTTCACGTGAAAAAAAAATCTTCAAAGTGGCGTCTGACATTTTTTCTCAACGTAATCTGATTTTTTCTATGCAGCATTAGCAGGATTGTTTTAATTACATTTTATAGCACAATCAAAAATGCTTGTATCGAACTTCTTTGACAAAATCTACTCGATTGCATGCAACTACTTTTAAACAATTCACATGATTCCTCATGTTGATGGCAACATAAAAACAAAAAAATAATGATACTTTGATCAGATGCGAAAGAAAACTCATTTCATTGTTTTACAATCAATTTTATTTATAACTTAGTCGGTTGTAGTTTTTCATTACACAAAAAAATCTTGACTTCATTTTTTGTTTTCTTCACGAGAAATATATTCTTGTAGTCTCAACGTATGGCTCTCGGCATATAGGGCAATGTCTTGTTTTTGAAGCACATCCTTGACAAGCAGCAACGTGTCCACAAGGTAGGAAAGCGGTATCGTATTCATTGTTGTAGCATATTTTGCAGATTTTATGTGATTGCTGTACAATATCGTATTCTGCTTCTACATTATTACAATCCAAAATTTGATCGCCAAAGAATATCTCGAACAAATTATCAATTGTATTTTCATCATTAGTGTTAAAGAATTGTACCATCAATTGTTTTTTCTCCAAAATAGTCATGCTTTTTCCATTTTTCATTTTTCTTGAAATTTTTTCCACTACACCGCGACGTAAAATCTCATTTTTGTTTTCATAAAGTAGGTCGATCATTTGTGCTATTGTCTTTTTATGTAAAATAAATTGCACCAAATCAGACTCTGATTTTTCTTTTGCCAAAGCTTCTGCTAATTGTCTCAAGCTGTGCGTACTCATTGCGATATAGATTTTTTCTGAGTGATTTTTTTAAGATACACCATGTTAAATAATTGTGAAAAATGTTTGTAGTGAACAATTTTCAACGAAAGAAAGAAAGGGGAGAGGGATTTTTGGGTTAAAAACGCTCTAAATTTATACTTTTAACTTTTTATTGCAAATGATATAGAAAATTATACATCACTACTAGAATTTTCAGATGAATATACATGATCTGAAGCAGGTTTCCTAGAATAATATAACGTTTGTTCCTCAAAATCAGATAAAAAATCTTCCCCAGGTACTTGATCTCCTTCTGAATCAGTCACATATTCTACAAGGTAAAGATTTTTCTCCTGTTTTTCAAAGTATTTTTCTGTGAGCTTATCTTTTCTTTTACACATGAGTTGATCTTCAACTTCTTTGTTAGACTCCTCTACCTCACTCCTTTGAATTTTGTGTAACTTCTCAGAAGCTATGTCACATTCCATTTTATTTAAAATTTCTTCTATCCAAGATGGCGGGTCATCGGAATGTGGTCTTTTTCGTGTAAATCTTTCCAAAATTTTCTCAGCTTCTTCTTTCGTAGGATTATGATTTATCAAAAACTGCAAAACAGTTTACGTCAAATATAATTTTTATGAATTTTTTTATTAAAAAATATGGAACTCACCATGTTATTGTGTATCCGAAATATGTATTCTCCGTGAATTAGGTTGGCCTATCTTTCGTAAAACAAACTTATTGGTTTGACTGTCGATTATAGAATAACAACAATTTTACACACTTGGTTGAAATATCCAGTTCAAGTTATGCATCACTTAAAAAATTATCCAATATTGCGAAATTCAAATATTATTTTTCACACATGCAATGAAAAATGTCTCATAAAAGTTTCAAAATTGTACGATATTTTACTGGGAAAACACCATACGTGATAAAAAGATGAAATTTTAGATTTTCCTTCTTTGTATGCACTAGGACATGTTTTGAACAAGACTTGATGGCCCTAGTAAAATACACTTACACGATCGCAACTTTTCTTGGAAAACATCCATTCCCAGTTGAAATATGATCCTCTGCACACGTGCAATTAGGATTTTTTTAATAAAAATACTAAATTCCGGAATGATTTCCTGGAAAAGCATCATTTGCAACAAAAAAATGAAATTGGAGATTTTCCTTTTGCATGGACATGTTTCAAACCTCTCCTGTAGAATCCACGAAAATCGTTTTTTTAGCGCACATATTCTTGATTTATGAGTGTCAAAAACGTGTAGATCCAAAATTTGGGCCCGACCTGAGGAGGTCGCATTTCATCTCGGACAAAATGCACATACACCAATTGTACTGGGCACCCCCCCCCCCTCCCATACCTCTATACCCCCCCCCCCAGCCCCTTCTCAGAATCCGATGACGTCATATTTAACTTTTGCATTAAAATTTACACATTACACTCATTTTTTAACGTTATTTTCCCACTTGACTTGGATTTGATTTTGAGGAACAAACGTTATATTATTCTAGGAAACCTGCTTCAGATCATGTATATTCATCTGAAAATTCTAGTAGTGATGTATAATTTTCTATATCATTTGCAATAAAAAGTTAAAAGTATAAATTTAGAGCGTTTTTAACCCAAAAATCCCTCTCCCCTTTCTTTCTTTCGTTGAAAATTGTTCACTACAAACATTTTTCACAATTATTTAACATGGTGTATCTTAAAAAAATCACTCAGAAAAAATCTATATCGCAATGAGTACGCACAGCTTGAGACAATTAGCAGAAGCTTTGGCAAAAGAAAAATCAGAGTCTGATTTGGTGCAATTTATTTTACATAAAAAGACAATAGCACAAATGATCGACCTACTTTATGAAAACAAAAATGAGATTTTACGTCGCGGTGTAGTGGAAAAAATTTCAAGAAAAATGAAAAATGGAAAAAGCATGACTATTTTGGAGAAAAAACAATTGATAGTACAATTCTTTAACACTAATGATGAAAATACAATTGATAATTTGTTCGAGATATTCTTTGGCGATCAAATTTTGGATTGTAATAATGTAGAAGCAGAATACGATATTGTACAGCAATCACATAAAATCTGCAAAATATGCTACAACAATGAATACGATACCGCTTTCCTACCTTGTGGACACGTTGCTGCTTGTCAAGGATGTGCTTCAAAAACAAGACATTGCCCTATATGCCGAGAGCCATACGTTGAGACTACAAGAATATATTTCTCGTGAAGAAACCAAAAAATGAAGTCAAGATTTTTTTGTGTAATGAAAAACTACAACCGACTAAGTTATAAATAAAATTGATTGTAAAACAATGAAATGAGTTTTCTTTCGCATCTGATCAAAGTATCATTATTTTTTTGTTTTTTATGTTGCCATCAACATGAGGAATCATGTGAATTGTTTAAAAGTAGTTGCATGCAATCGAGTAGATTTTGTCAAAGAAGTTCTATACAATCATTTTTGATTGTGCTATAAAATGTAATTAAAACAATCCTGCTAATGCTGCAAAGAAAAAATCAGATTACGTTGAGAAAAAATGTCAGACGCCACTTTGAAGATTTTTTTTTCACGTGAAGAAAATATTTTGATGCAGAAAAAATGCAAGATGATAAAAAATATGATATCTCTCTGCAGATTTTTTTTTATGTTGGTAAAATTTTTCAGTGCATTTTCATATTGATTTTTTTCATGATGCATCAATAAAACATGTCGTGTTTTTCTTGATGCACAGATGAAACATTGTGTGATGTTGAAATAATTGATTGTAAAACAATTTCTTTTCACAACAAGACAAAATTCTCACAAATAATTTTATTTCATTGACTTTAATCTTGCTCACATAGCAAATATGTTGAGATGAAAAGGGAATGTTGGTATAGATAAATATTGGCATAATGCATAACCCTGTGCAATTGAAGTTCATTTTTTTTCTTCATTCTTCTTATCTTAAGAGGATTCAGATTGCAAATATACAAGATTAAAACAATTTACATTTACGTTTTCTCATCTTTTTATTTGACATCATTTGATTTTTATACACATGTTACATTTTAAGAAATATTTGATTTACTTGCTACAAAAGGAATTTCATGAAACAGGCGAAAATAATTGACTGGTGGATCAAAAGTATTGCTGTTTGAAAAATTAGAATTTTCCAATCTTTGCACACCTAAAGATTTACAAACATTGCTGTATCTCTCAAAATATTCTTGTACATACCACTGTACAGAAGTATTGTAAATCAAAGTTCCATTTATAAATTCAGAAAGTAACATTAATTTGTCAAATTCTGAAATATTTAGGGATAGACGATCATTTCCATCATTTTGACTGAGAATAAGTAGTTCGGAATTTTCCACGGCATAGTAACTACTAATGTTCATGCAGTTTTCAAGTTGAATATTCAGCAGCTCAAGTTCCATATTAGCATCATCCTTTCCAGCATCCTCTCCCAACAATTTTCTTAAAGTTTGCTTGCTGGCACAGAACGTTGTCCATGTATTTTGGGTGAATTCTACAGCATCAATTCCATTCCAGTAGTTTACGGCACATATCTTAGCAACTGGTGAAAAATTCTCTGGAGAAAACCCGATCGTGATAAACAATGTACATGTTCGATTTAGAAAGTAGGTGTATGAATTCAGTAGTTCAGGAGTTGTATTTTGTTGTCGATTTCTTGCATATTGTTCCTCATCCTTTCGAAGTTCCTCAGCAGGATCAGGATTATATTTGTTGAAGTGCTGCTTCGCCTTCATTACATTTGGAACTTGATGTGATCTTTCTTTTGTCTCCATATTTTCAGATAAGTTATTTTGTGATTTATCACTTTTCACTAAGAAAATGCCTTCCACTCACCAATAAATCAGGGATACAAATGAGACTTTTTTTTCCAATGTTCAAATTCCTATAAAATATTTTAGGATCTTTTGATCGTACAGACGAAATTTCCCGAGAAAATTATGCAAACGTATGCAAATGGTTTGTTTCATACACGTTGAAACATGTTTGGACATGTCATGTTCATTATTTTCAGAATAAAGTCTAGAGGTAGGATGCGAGGGGCAAATAGAACATTTTTCTAAATAACAAGTGAAGTTACTTTTTTAAAAAATTGTTTTTTTCTAATGTAATAAATTAAATTTTGTTAACATTTATTCAGGGGAGGATGAAGCTTTACGGTCAAAAACTAAAATTAATAGTATTCAGTGATGAAGTGCTAGTGAGTGCAAGGCTAAATTTCTTTATCAGAGTGTAAGAACGCAAATCTTTGACTTTATTTTAGTGAGTATCGCTTGAATTTTATTTTTTATGCCTATTCTACTGAGAGTCATCTTAAAAAAAAATTGATCTTCTACTAAAGAAAGAGGATTTCATCTTCTATTTTGTGATATGTGTCACAGAAATATACATAAATTTGATAATGAGTCATCAATGAAAAATGCATAAGTTAATTCAGCATCCCAGGTACCGAATTATAGAAGTGTATACAACATTTCATTCATAAAAATCAATTTTGTATGAAAAGTTGGTTCCTATTTTATTTTACTCTGCTGCCATTTCTCCACATAATCAAATTCTTAGGTAAATATTGTACATATATTTACAGATTTTTTCATATTTGCTAAATTATAATAAGAGAAAACACAAATCAATAATTCACTTTGAATAATTTTGTTCTCTAATGTTGTAAAAATTCTCTAATGTCAGAGAAAAAGAACATTGTAATACAAAGTTATGAGAAATCTAACACTTTTTACATACTTTCCCACTTGCGATCAAGAGAGTTAAATGATTCATACACAAGACAAGAAATTTTGCCCACATTGACATTTTTTCATTCATCTTTTAATTCTTTTATTTTATGCATGATACAGGAGTGCAAATTTCGAATAATCCCGCACAACTGCATAAAACTGCATACCAACATCTTTGATCATCAGTTTGTTTATTTGAAAATTGAGGATCTGAAACTAAGATTCTTGAAATTTCATGGCAGTCACCATCTGCAATAAGCAGAAATTCAATAAATTTCACGAAATTTATCACTTCTAATCTGAAATCACTGAACGAAAAATATTTTTTTAGACAAATTGCATAAAAATCGTTTGATCATATCATCAAGAGATGTGAATGATGTGAGATACAATCATGTAAGTGGAAAAGTATGATATTTTTCGGTAATTTATGTTACAATTTAAATAAAAAAGACAAATATTGCAAACAATATTGAAATACGCAAGCTCAAAAGTTGCATGCTTTGAAAAAAACTGTTTACATGCAAATTTCAACTCAATGACGTTTCAATATCTATTGATCAATATCCAATGAAAATGGTTTAAATTGCATGACGGCATCAACATCATGCTGTTCAATAACCAATGAAAATTATTGATAGTTCTTATCGCCAGTAAAATTAGTGAATATTGCGAAATTCCACTCAATTTGACAATTATCTTGCGCACTGCAAGACATTTTTTCCATTTTGCTTCATTCATCTGAAGGAATCAAATTGTCGCGCAAAGACTCATACAAATAGTCTCTCCCATATGGTCTCGAGCGCGCGAAAGGTCTCATATTGCATTTGCATCTTTCCACACTTGGACAGTGCATATAGGCCAGAGACTATAGAGAATCCCGCTTAATGCATAGGAAAGACTTCTGGCAAACCTTCTATCATGCCACGAGTAGCATAATGGATAAGGTATTGGACTCGCAACCGAGAGGTCCGGAGATCAATTCTTAGGCATGGCAGATCTTTTCCCATATAAATTGTATAGGAGAAAAAAAATACATGAGAAAGAGTCCACCATCGGGCCAAAAAATTTTCATGTCGCGAAAAAATTACGGAAATAGTTAATAATAGGAATAACAGAGGGCGCGCGCATAGAAAATAAGAGCAGCGGTCGGTAAAAATGGCGGACAAAAATAAAATAGCGGTCGGAAATTAAAAATGGCGAACAAAAATAGGAGCAGCGTTCGGTAATAAAAAAAAATGGCGGATAAAAATAAAAATGGCGGATGGGAACTCAAAATGGTGGACACGAATTCAAAATGGCGGCCAAAATTCAAAATGGCGGATGGGAATTCAAAATGGCGGACACGAATTCAAAATGGCGGCCAAAATTCAAAATGGCGGTCAACAGTACTCTGCTGGATAGCCAATAAGAATCAACAGTACTCTGCTGGATAGCCAATAGGAACCCTTAACCAACAAGAAGAAGTGGGGTGGTGGGGCGCGGGAGTTGGGTAAGGGGGGCGGAGCTTGGCCTGAAGGTAGCCCATCGACCAGCATTACTGCACCGTGACGTCACAAAACAGTACTCTGCTGGATAACACAGGTGACGTCACAACAGTACGCTGCTGGATTATTACTACTCTTAAGGTTTTTTTTGTTTGATAGGTATAATCAACGGCTACAACATACTAAATTTCCAGCCCGATGCACAATGGAATTTTTGAGTTATTTAACTTTTAAGATTTAAAAAATTTTCTTTTTAAAAAAAGCGCCCCTAGCGGTGGTTTTATGAACTTGTGATGTTAGAAGGGGAAGTGGCATTTCACGAGAGCTTTTCAAAAAGCTTTCACTTTTTAAATTCTGACAATTATAACCGGAGTTATGGCCATTTTAAGAAATTTTTTTTGGACCCTTATAGCTCGGGTCAGGGGGGTCGGGGGACCTTAAGTTTGGTATTGATGGAAAGCTCTAAGGCCCAGCTATAACATACTAAAATTTGAGTCCGCTGAATGCCATAGGGGCGGAGCTATTGAGAAAACAAAAAAAGGGGGGTCTTCAAAATGGCGGAAGGAGGGGGTGGGGGGTGGGGGGGTCTATGCACTAAGTTGCAATTTTCACCCGATATATAACCTTTGCCGAAAACCGCAAGTCGATATCTTTTTTAGTTTAGGAGCTATTAAGCTCCAAAGAGCGGCCGGCCGGCCGGCCGGCCGGGAACGTAACTTAGCCACATATATATTCGGAATCAGGAAGTGGCGAAACACATTTTGGCCAAATTTGAGGTCGATCGGACGACATGAAATTTTGTTAGGATTATAGTAGGTGAGATTGTTAAGAATCTCACCTAATAACATTAAGGTTTTTATTTTCTTGCTACTTTCCTTTTGGACCGAAATATTGAGAAATTAGGGTTCTTAGAGCAGATTTTCGATTTAGGGGAGACGGGGGAGGTTTGGATTGGGGCAGGGGCATGTGGGACGAGGCGATTTTTTCATTAATTATTAAAATAAATGGGATTTAACCACTACTTAATCGTAGGCAACATTAAGATGTATATTAACTAAAAGAATTGATAACCTGTTTTATGGTATATAAATTATATAAACATTTTTTAAAAATTGATAAAAAGAAAAAGAAAAAGAAATTGATTGAGCCAATTTCTAAAAGGTAAGTTTGTGACTATTCTCATAATGTTGGGGCAAATAGTACCAGACATTGGGGTATTATCATATTTTGATTCGCTTCATTACTGGCTTCCGTAAATTTAAGTAAAATACCTAGAGGATATATTTTCATAGAAAATTAATTCATCTACACCTTTGTAAAACATCGCTTTCTCTGCGAGAAAAGTGAGAAAACGAGAAAAGCGCTTTTCAAGCTATTTTAGAAAAAAAAACACACACAAGAGACTGTAAATCGTTTGACCAATGCAAACATCAAGGCGAGACATGATAATGACGTTTCTTTTCGCCGTGAGACATCAGAAATTGCTTCGCTTTTTTGTTTTTTTTTTAGCTCTATACCTTTTGTTACTTTTTACCCGAAATGGCAATTTTTAATAAAAGGATTTCTGGAGAAAAGAACTTTTGTGAAATTCTAAAATAGATAGTGGTTTCGTATTAAAAAAATCCAAATTATTTCGAAAATATTCATCAGTGCATCACTTTTGGAAAATAACTAGGTAATAATTGTTATCTTCTGCGAAGAAAATATTTTAAAAATAGGGCTAAAAATTTCGATATTCTTTATTTTCTGAATTTCTTGTTCGAATTCTAAGAAACTTACGACATTGAAGAAGGTCTATGGAGGCAATCTATAGAAAAAAATTTGAGCCGCTATCTTTTTTACCTTGGAAGATATTGAATTTTGAATTTTTCGATTTGTGACTTTTTACCCCTATTAAATAAAATTAAAATACCTACTATTAAAGCATTTTATACTTGCAATTAGTTCTGTATTGTAAACTACTGTTTTTTATTACAGATTTTATTTTAAATAAAAATTATTAGGCTTTTTTTTGTAATACTATTTGATTTTATTTGCAATAATATTTGGTGACATTTTTATAAACCTCTTAGCTGAACCTAAACCTCTTACTCTAGCTGAATTTAATTTCCTTCAAGTGAGCTAAAATTTTAGAAAAATCCTTGTCGCAACTCCCTCATGAATATTTGATACCTAGGTAGGGAAAGGCTTTAAGGCTTAGCAGTTACTTTAGCTTCGAACACATTATTTTTTCTGTATTCTTTTAATGTATCTGATCTATATTTTTCAGAAAATGTGTGACAGTTGTTAAAATATGTATATTGCGATAGGCCAGATTCATTAAAGGAATATGGGAAAAATGTGAAGTGTCCGAAGCCAGAGTGTGTGCTAAGCCGGAAAGCTTTCCCTTACTAATCTTTCCTTTTCCTGAAAAGGACTATGTGTGAACAAATTCATTGTGAACATTAAAATAATCAATCAGTACAAAATTACAGTCATATGAAGTTTCAAAGCTTTCCCTTAACGCTAAAAAAAAAACCTTTCTCGATTGCATCGAGTCAGCAACAAATGTCCAGTTCGCAGATTAGAATGTTATTAATCCGATAGAGTCTTTAAGAGTGCAATATAGGATCCAGCACTTTGAAGAATCTGCAAAAGGAAAATGTTTCTCATATCTTTAAAATCCATCTTAATTAACTCTTGAACATGCCGTTGTTAATGTTGGTAGCGTTAGCTGGAACAGGCCCATTTGGAATGTGAATCCTTTCCTTGCTCGCATCATGCAGAGAATTAGAAACTTCCTCTGACTAGGAGATCCAACATACCATTCAGAATCGTAGATTCCTTCAATAAGATCTTGACTTCTGGTCGTTACAACCTCGCCACTGAAGGTCAGGATGAAGATCTGCGCAATTGCTGCGCAAGAAATTCCAATGAAGGCAGTTGTAACAATCCAGTTGGGCATCTATAAAAATAATCTCGTAAATCGGTAAGCTTTCCTGCTTCACATTACTAATTCTATTACAAGAGCACAGCTCTAGCCACATAAAAATATAGCTAGACTTGTACCCATGTAGCTCCTATGAACAAGATTAGGTATCTATTAACTTACTGAAAGAAGAGTGTATAAACAGAAGCATACGACAAAACAGTCAAAAAGGATAAAAGGTAGGATTGCTGATCGAATTAGATCTTCAAAAATTGTACAAGCATTAAGAATTTCGTTGTGATACTCAATTACTGAACTAAGTTGTCTAAGAACTTCTCCGTCTTCCTTCCGTTCTAAAGAGAACTTAATCCGTTGATACCTCTGGTAGATAATTTTAAAATGTCCAGCGAGATAAAAGCAACTCTCCAAGAAATAAGAATCAAAAGCACAACCTCCGATTATAGTGGAAACCGTTAACATGTAGTAAACTAACATCGATATCTCATATGCAGGAGTATACTTGATAAAATCTATGTAAGTTATGTTGTATGCGGTTTGCCAAGTTGCATTTCCAACTGTGTACTTCTCATATAAGGACATGGCTGGTGGCAGAAATACCCACCTGAGAGAAGGAAACGTATTAGAAATTTACTTAAATCCTTGAATCAAATAATACCAGGATATTCCTGCCATCAAGCTTATGAAGTTGACCAAAGACACGATATTTGTAAAGGGTTTGTGTTCCATCAGAATAGCTTTTTCGTCCTTTTCCGCTGCAAATAAAATATTTTCTTGATTTGTAAGTGACTGTAAGAAGCTCAAACTTACGAATTTTCCAATATTCAATTAGTCGTCGATAGAAGTCTCCCATACGTCCGATCTTCAAGTAAATTGTGATGATTTTAAAGGTGTTTACGGTGAAACCTATGGCAACAGTTGAGCAGGTAATCATTATTACTATATCCGGATATTTATCGTAACCATTGTAGATTAGAGACAACTTCGCGATTTCATGTAAGAAAATACAAAGAGTCGACCAGAATTTTAGTAAAAAATTATTTTCGTTCAAGCTAAATCCATTAAATTTTAAGAGCAATTTGGCGTAGAAGAAAAAATTGGGGTCTTCCATCTTAACAACTTCGTTTCCTAATCCGATGAAAAACTTCGAACCGTTGTATAAGTATTCTTAATTTGAGATAGTAATATATTTATTACAATATTACATATAATGAGGACAGTCGGAAAGCTTTACGGAAAACTGAATACGTTTTCAACTGTCAAATTTTCAATAAAGGTTAGTAATTTCCATAGTCATATTTTTCTCGGTATGATGTACAGTGGGTGTCAATATCTTGTTGTCTAATACATGTTTGAGAAATCAAGTGAAAAAAATGATAGAAAAAATCACTTTTTTAAATTTTTTTTTTGCAAATGAGTTCCGTGTAATCCAAAGATATTATTTATATTTGAAAAAAAAATTATTTCATATCAAAGATAATTGTTTTCCAAAAGTTGATCAATCTGAGGAGTCAAAAGTTTGTTGACAAATTAAAAAAAAACTAATTCAAAATGGTCAAACATGCAACCAACTTAATGTAAACCGGTTACATTTTGAGTTTATGTCATTTGAGAGGCAAATAGTGGATTTGTACATTTTTAACGTTGTCAATGGTAAATATATATGTGTAAGAGTGATGATAAATAATAAGAAATATTCTGTTTTTTTGATAATTTATAATTTAGGTTAAAAATGGCAAATTACAAAAAGTTAAAAGGAGGGAAATCGTCCAGAGATATTGTTGGAATGAATGAATGGGGGGTCACCGAAAACCGGTGGTCAATATCTCTTACCGTTTGTCAGCCATGATGGTGAGAAATAAAAAAAAAATTGGATTGTGAATCTCATGGAGTTCGAGGAGTTAAAAATGCCATTTTCGACGTAATTTCACAATGGCTCCGATCAGTAATAACCTTTCGAAGAGACAAAGCCACTCCAAAGCCAAGCCAAACCTATTCGAAAGGGAATCTACCGGGAGCCTAAAGTGCAAGTTCACGTACTCGCCGCTTTAGCACTAATTGTTCTGCCATTTCGAATTTCGATATTTTTGACACTTCAATCGTCAACAATGTCAACAACAGTGTGCAAAGTTTGTTGCAAAAAGTGAATTTTTGTGGAATTTCAAGATGGCAGAACGTCTTAATTGGACTTTCACTCAAAGAGATGTCCTTTTTAGGAACTTGCTCATTTTTGTGTAACTCGTCGGTTTAAACGTTCGAACTTCCAACGGGTTTTTTGGGAAAGTTCTCTCTGATATACCTTTGAATCGGTAAAGGAAAAACCTCTACCGGAGAGAGTTCTCAAATCGGGAAGGTTATTACTGAACGAGAGGAATGATGATCAAGAATGAGATGAAATAAATTCAATTCAATTCAAATTCAAATAGATAGCGGATTCGTATTCAAAGAATATCCAGATAATTTGGGAAATATTCACCAGCGCATCAAATTTAATATAAGTAGTTAATAATTGACATCTTCTGCACGGAAAATATTTAAAAAATAGGGCTAAAAATTTCGATATTTTTATTTTCTAAATTCCTTGTTTAAATTCTAACAAACTTACGACATTGAAGAAGACCTATGGAGGCTATCTATGGAAAAAATTTAAGCCGCTATCTTATTTATCTTGGAAGATATTGAATTTTAAAATTTTCGATTTGTGACTTTTTGCCCTAGTCTCCTTTATGTCTAAAACTAGGATAGGGATTCTGTAAGTGAAGTGATCGGTTAACTTGCATTTTAAATTCATAAATTTCGAGATTTTACGACGAAAAATAAAAAAAAAATTCGTATAAATAACACATCATCATGCTTTTGCCAATGTGATGAATCGTTCATTTTCTTGGTGAATCATTCACAAATGCTAGATAAATATTACAATATTTTCTGACAAAAAGGTTAAGGAAATATTTTTTCTTGCACAGTAACATAAGACTAGACTTTCCCAAAAAGAATTTGAGTAAATCAAGTATATAATTAACACCTTCTTTCTTGTATACACCCATTTATTTTCACCTTAATCACTACGTACCTTCAATTGTAGCATAATATCATATTTTACGACATTTTAATAAGCGGCTGGTGAAACATGAATGGATTGAATAAAGCAATTCGTCTTCCAAATCGATAGCATTTATTCCAAGGTCGTGTGTAATTCACTTAAAGAAGAATTTAATGCACTTTTATTTCCTTGTTTATTTTCAATTGAATCAAATAAGATGAGCTCTTAAATCTTACTGCTTCTAACTATCATACTTTCAAATATTTGTTATGAGCATTTGAGTATTAAAAGAGATTGAAGCACAATTTATTATTAAATATTTATTTTTTTGATTTTTCTTAAAGAAATTAAATTTAAATTCCTAAACCTATTTAAATTAATTACACATTTATAATGTGAAAAATATGTTTTATCAGTAAATTAGTAATAATGGTTAGTAAAGAAAATATATATTTTATTTTATGCTAAACTGTAGTTTAGCTGTATGGCATAAACCTCAATCTCAGTTCAACCTCTCGCTTGCTAAATTCCAAATTCTTAAAAAAAAATTCAATGGACATACCATTAGAATTCCAAATGAGGGAAATGCTAATTTGTAGTACCCCAACTAAAATTTATAGGGTGATAACTTATGCTACATTCGCATTTCTTTTTAAACAAAAATAAACATCAGGCACAGTTGTTATTAAGAATTTTATATGCAAAATACCCTGAGCATAAGATGTGAATTTATAAGAATTTATTAATTCTCAATAAATTCTTACAAATTACTTACTGATCAAAAAATTCTTGCAAATTTGCATTTTATGCTTAGCATATTTTACTTTACCTGTAAAATTCTAAGCAATGTTTCCTTCTAACTGAAAAGTTAATATTTTAGATATATTTTAAGAAAATGTTATAAATAACTGTATCAGTCCAAAGATCTCTAGAGAAAAACGGGATATATATTTGAAATGGTGAATTACAATAAAAAAAGGAAAACAAGAATTATTTCACAAATTTATTTTAGTAATAAATTCATAAGTACTAAATTACACAATACCTTTTATTTGTTTTTTTTTTATTATGTCTTTCTGTTTTTAGCAGAAATTCTAAGTAAAAACCTTAGTAATACTATACCTATGTTACAAAGCAAAATCGAGGATAGATTACATGAATTTAACGAAAACTAAATCTTTTATGTTATATGAAAATATTTTATTAAATTCTAATAATAAATAACTTACTATGAAATATTTGAATAAAAAATGGTTATAAGAGCTTCAATTAATTAATTTAATTTAAATAAATCGTTTCAGAGAAAATATTGGAGTAATCTGATATAGAATTTTAATACATGGCATTAAAAAATTCATTTTATTTATTTCTTTTGTTTAGAAAAATCTTGAAATTGAGATCAATGTATTTATGGGAAACAGAACTTTCTTAGAACATATTATTTTTCAAGTTACATGAGTATGACATGAAATGCTTACTAAGAAGATAGTGTCTTCAATAGAGCAATATACGATCCCGCAGTTTGAAGAATCTGCAATGATAAATTATTATTTTAATTGAACAATCACTAATCACTATCGAAAAGAAAAAAAAACAGATCAAACCGTTGAAAATGTCAAGAGGGTTAATTGAAAAAATCCCATTTGGAATGTGAATCCTTTTCTTGCACGCATCATGCAGAGAATCAAAAATTTCCTCTGACTAGGAGATGCAGCATACCATTCAGTATCGTAGATTCCTTCAATAAGATCTTGACTCCTGGTCGTTACAACCTGACCACTGTAAGTCAGGATGAAGATCTGTGCAACTACTGCTGACGAAATGCCGCAAAAGGCTATAGTAACGGTCAAGCTAGGCACCTACAAAGGATTACCCATAATTGTTTTTCAAAGAAGGATCATAAGAACTACATAACTTACTGATAGAAGAGTATAGACGCAACTACATATAACCATAGAGTCGAAAAGGATGAAGGGCAGAACTGCTGATTGGACCAAATCTTCAAGAACTGCACAGGC
>NW_026604611.1:0-19552 GCF_024763615.1 Phlebotomus papatasi
AGAATGACATATTCTATTCAAGATGGTCATTGGCATTGCCCGATGCATCCTGATTCGCGGATTTAGCAGTAGGGGCGTTTCACGCCGTAACACTTAATAACAAGAGTAGTAATAATCGCGCAGAGTACTGTTTGGTGGGCGTGGCTTTCCATCGCGCACGATACTGTTTGGTGAGGCCACATCGATAACCCTGGTCGATGGGCTACCTTCAGGCCCTTCCCCCCAGCCCCCTGTTGCCCCTCCCCCGCTTCATTATTCTTATATTTTGTTAATAATTTTAAGTGAATATCGCGCAGATTACTGTTGATGAATGATTTTCATTGGATATCGCGCAGACTACTGTTGATTCTTATTGGATATCGCGCAGACTACTGTTGATTCTTATTGGCTATCGCGCAGATTACTGTTGATGAATGATTTCCATTGGATATCGCGCAGACTACTGTTGATTCTTATTGGCTATCGCGCAGATTACTGTTGATGAATGATTTTCATTGGATATCGCGCAGATTAATATTTGAATTAACGGAAATTAGCTTGGTGGACTCTTTCTCATGTAATTTTTTCTCCCTATACAATGCGCAGATGACTGTGCACTTTATCCGCACGTGATATAAAAAAATGTGTTGTGGTTTTTTTCGCTATCAATGAATGAAATTTTAGGTGAGATTCTTCATAATAATTTTTCCTCTGCAGTGTCCAAGTGTGGAAAAATGCAAATGCAATATGAGACCTTTTCGCGCGCTCGCTATCATATGGGAAAGAATTTGCTGAGCGCGAGAATTTGATTCCTTCAGACGGAGGAAGCAACACGGGAAAAAAGTCTTGTGTGTGCAATTTCACAATATTTTGAAAATCTTATTTTGTGAATTTCACAATAAGTATAAATAGACGTTAATTTTGATAAAATAAGTTATTTAACCATGAATACTCTCCAAATTAGGGAGAAATTGCTTGGTAATACTCATACAAGAAATTTTTTTGGTGGAGTTTACCCTATAGACAAACTTCCCAAATATAATGTCAAATTTCCTTCTATAATAATCGTCAACACGGCCCCTTCGCATCATCCCGGTAAACATTGGATTGCGATTTATCTACCTACAGATAATAATCCAGTTGAAATTTTTGATTCATATGGCCGTTTTCTGAGAAATAAATATTTAGCTAGATTTATAAAGCAACATGTTCATCACAGAACAGTTATTTACAATAAGAAAAAACTTCAGGCTGAGTTTTCTTCAGTGTGTGGACAATATTGTTGTATGTATGCGTATTTTCGATCAAAGGGAAAGTCTATGTCCGAATTTCTCCGAATATTCGGCACAAATACATATGCAAATGATCGGAAAATACTAAAACTCTTCAGAAACGTATATCAATAAAATCAAATAAGGACTTTTGTCAGTTTGTCATTAGAATTCGAAGAGTGAAGTAATGGGTAATACACAGTCTAAAATGGGAAAGATTGTGGAGAATAAAAAGAATAAAAAAGTTACTAAAAAGCAAAGTGCAAAAGCGATCCCACCGAAACAATCTCAAAATAAAAGATCTGAACATGTAGAAGAAGGAACTTCAGGTCATAATTCAGCTGCAGATCCAATTTCCATGGACATTGGACCATTTATGGAAAAGGAACCCAAATTACTGACTGATATGACTATTCTAAATGGATACACATACTTTCTAAATGATTTGAATACTACTTTTGTCACTGTTGGATTCTGGACACATGAATTTACACCGATCGTGAAAATTTCTGCAACAAACTACTGGCTTGGATCTGACACTGTTTACTTTACCCAAAAGTCATGGAATATGCTGTGTTCCAGCGAGGCGAATATCAGAGATATCCTGAAGAATGGAGAGACAGACCTCATGAATGCTGGATATATTAATTCAAGATTTGAAAATTTGGAATTTAATTTTATTCAAGTTGAAAATATGAAACCAATAATGTTGTCTCAAAATGGAAATACAATTCTCTTAAACGAAAAAGAATTTGATTGTCTCATGAATTTAAAGTATTTCATAAATGTTACTTTGATTTATAATCATTCCATTCAGAATTACATTCAACAATATTTTGAGAATTATATACAAACATGTAAAATAGCAGGAGTAAATAAACTTGAAGCTACTTCATTTACACCTCCTGTAGAAGATCGCTCGCCGATAAATTACTTCAGATTATTTACCGAAATAAGTTTTTATATTGAAAAAATTAATTCATCCACAAAATTAGATAAGGAGAAAATGTAATTCTATGATTTTTAAAAATAAAGAAAATTATTCTCAAATTACTTGCTGTCTTTTCCTCACTTCTTCAACTTCTCAAAGTGGAAAAACATCAACGTTGCAATTCAGTGGAAAATTAAAGATATTTATTTTCTATATAAAATCATTTATTAGACAATAAAAACTTAAAGTATATAACATATTCTACATATATAATATATATATATATATACAAAAATATGGATATACAAAAATTATATTATAAAAGATAATCTATTTTTAAACTATTAAGGATAAATATTATTATAAATCTAAATCTAAAATCCGAATGGCAAAGTGACATTATTGTCAATGCACCGTCTTTTTATTAAAGTAAATCGGGCTGTTTTTGAAGAGGGTCCTGATATGATTTTAAAATGTTTCTGGCGCTGAATTTTGTTAGGGTAGGTTATTTTGATTTCTGTATCGTCGCAGAGGACCAAGGATTTCAGACTATCAAAATTTATATCTTTTGCAACTTCCCTGTTTTGTGATATCCCCTTGCACACTACTTTGTATGAGTAAGAGTTTGTAGATGGGGAGTAGATTTTCAAACCATAGGCTTTTGGCCCTGTGCTTACAAACTCATCGATGAAGGCTCCCTCACCGAAATCATCCAATTCGTCTGTTAATTCTCCCAAAAATTTACCAGTGGAAAGAGGATTCTCTTCCCCTGCAGGGACTATGTAGATGACTGAATCCGTGTCACAATATAAAATATTATGTCCTATCTTTGATAAGATGGAATACAACTTGATCCTTGCATTGGTTGTGGTGCAGATTCCGACACCCATATTTACATATTTCGATGGAGGCTCAGAATCATGAATATGCTTCCATGAAACTAAATATTGGTTGTCACTTGCGGGATAAAACTGTACAATTTCAATTGCTTCTGAAGAAAGAAGTTCATTCAATTCCTCAGGAGAATTGCAAATTGTAGTTTTCGTGAAATTCTCCCGCATTATGAATCTACCCCACAAACTGTTCAACATTATTTTTGCAAGGGAACGCATACCTTTATTAACGCGAATATTTTCTTTATCAAGTTGTATTCCTTCATTTTCAAAGAATTCGCGGATATAATTATCTTTATCGGAATCGGATTCAACTCCCGAGGGCCATCCACTAGCCTCCTGTTTAATTTTGAGAAAGTTATCGACGTAATCAGCAAAAAGTCCACGTTCGCCCGTCTCGCGATTGTATTGAGAAGTTTCATATGCCCAAACTTCAAAGCATTTTGTGATCACGTACCCATGATCAACTGCGAGACGTACCTCGTCAATGGACCATGTTCCTGTGAGGGATCTTTCATCGTCTGAGTGGAGACATCGATCAGTATTAAGATCTTCCGCACATTTTCGACAGAGAGTGAAGAAGAGTCGGTTATTGCACCTGAAGGGAAGACAGGGGATATACAAGCCTCTAGGTGGGAGAATAGTGCATTTCACCACACCGTCATGCTTCAATACATCCTCCTGACTTGGGATGTCTTTGATAATTTTTGGGTGCCCGACAAAATACTTCGAATATTTGTTCGCCCACGGGTAGAGAGACGTAAAGTCATAGTAATAAATTTTATCCCCGGGGCGACATTTGTAATATGTGCGAAAAACCTCAGTTCGGCCCCCGTAAACCGCTGATCGCAAATCAAACCCTGAATCGACAACTTCAGGGTGATTGTTCAATCTCTCCGTAAGCACAGGGTCCGATTCTAACATCCGACGGAATTCACACTCCCAAATTGAGACAAGGTTATACCCCAATTGACGAATGTGATCCAACCGTTTTAGAGTGCCTTCATAACGACTCTGCATAGTATCATTGGGCTTCTTCGAGAATGCATGCCCTCTATTTAAAAAGCATGTATGCCCATGGAAGAAACAGCCCTCAAAACTATACACAGTGTTAGAGGCCTCATCATATCCATCAGCAATGTATCGAGAGCCGCGCAGTTTGACCTCATACTTTATGTTAGGATTGGAAGTTTCCTTCATATACACAAGCCATTTCAAAGAAATTTTGCTCTGCATTTGAAGGAAATTGGAATTATAATTGTTTTTGGGAGTAATTGCAAGGGTATTTGGGGTAAGGTAGTTTTTCCTGTAGGCTTTCATCACAGCATCTGCTATGGTGATAGCCTGCAGGAAGGGATTTAGAAATGTGGTTTCGATGAAGGAAAACATAAAGTTGAGGCATCCCATCATCAGAATTTTAACATCCTGACGGCAGTAATGGATGAGTTCTTTGCGGTTGTCAAAGGGGAGTTCTTTGACTTGCTCATACCATTCTAAAAATTCGGCATATTGCTGGGGGGACATGGATTCGATTGGGTACATTTCAATTGGAGGATAAGGTCCAATATAAGAGCGGTTTTCCGTGGTGTTGAATTTATATGGATAATATCCTTTATCGCATTCAGGCAGCCCAAAACTCTTTGAGAATTGTGACAGAGGGAAGGGAATAAACGATAGAGAGTCTAGAAATGTGACCCCTTTAACTTTTGCAAACAGAATTTTGCAACCTTGTAATACAGGTTCGATCTTCTCTTCCCTCTGACACAGTTCCTCGAGTATGAACTGCCCATCGTAGCCTTTGGCATTGTGAGCGATAGCAACAGTGGGCATAGGCCTGAAAGTTAGAGCATAATCTAAAAATTTTGCTACCGCTGATCTGTTGCTGTCGCTCTCAAAAACATGTTCCACGGGGGTACAATTACGGCAATTCGAATCTAAAGGCGAATGACTGCACAAGTGACATACAGTGTAAGAAATACAAAGATTAGGAACATGTTTTGAAAATCCATTCCCCATATCTACAAACTCTGACTCAAAATCGTAAAAAATAAGGGTATATTCTCTAGAAACTCTTTTCTTATATGCTTGCATATAGCAAAAATGTGGCAGTGGACAAACTTTAAAGCAGATATCACAAGTTCGAGAGTTGCAGTCATGTGGTGTGCTGGGATCGTATATGATAAAGCATTGATCGCACAATTTTCTATTGTTGCATACCCCCTTATCAATATGGTGTTGACGACAATTAGTACCCCTGAATGAACGATTACAGGCAATACAGGGGATCATATCCCTGACAGAGGGACATGGTGGGGTATTTGTGCAATATTTACACGTTTCAGGGCAGATATGGGTGTTATTGTATAAAATGTCGCAAATGCTACATTGAAATTTAAAATTAAAAAATCCATGTACTGATTTGATACAAAAATAATGCTTTTCCGTTTTATCATAAAATAAATTAATTACTCTATTCTGATTTTCCTTGGTCCTCCGCGATTTATATGCTATGCTTTCAAAATTTCCGGCATCATCATAAATATTGATTCTAAATTGATTTCCAAATTTTTTGTCAAATCTGTTAACAAAATCAAGCCCGTAAGAACCCTCTTCACTAACAGGCCCTCCTATATTTTTGATTAACTGTAAAACTTCTCTCTTGAGAGCGATGGGATATCGTCTAAGACGATGTAATTGTTTTTTACGTTCTTCACTGTCATTAATTAAAAGACACTTACCAACAAGAATTGATGTTGGCAAACAATTAGATGATCCAGAGATGTCTATTATACTTTTCTGCTTGTACTTCCTCATCTCATTCAGATTCATCCTGCTTGGGTTATGGTGTCTTCCACGTCCTATCAAATAATTTATTTGAAACTAAATTATTTTTTCGTCATATTGTTTAATACATTTATGTTGTGGCATTCAAATGCAACAAAAAAAATCCTAAATATTATAATGTTTGCTTACCTTCCATTTGATGGAGTAAATAAGCCGTAACACCTAGTACATCGGATGTACTGAATACAGGTGTACTCTGATGAACCTTTTCCATGGCAGAAAATATAGCCTCTGCTGATAAAGACCCCAAAGGACGAAGACCCAAAAATATGGGCTTGTTGAATGGGTTCTCCTCAAGAAATACCTCGAGGATTACTTTATCCCCGGGGTCTCCCTCCTGCTGAACAGTTGAAATAACTTTGGTGAAAGCCTGTTCTAGCCAATCCGTAGAGATGTTCCTTGTGGGACATTGAAGCTTGAAAGTCAGCTCAAGTTGGGTGCTCCTGTATCGCTTGTTGAAAGATTTGGTTTTTCGAATAAATTTGACCAAATCTTCTTCAGCATCTTCTCCTGTAGCATCTGCCCCAAAAGCATCGTTTTCAGCTTCCCGATCCTTGAATTAAATAATTTGATTTAGTTTTATAACCCTCAAGATTATTTTAAAAAAATTTGTGTACATACCCCCATATCATCAGATGTCCCAGCTTGAATATTGACATCTCCACTTCCTCCCCCAGTCTGAACATGGTCATTGCTGATCTTGCTGAAGAATAAAATCTCGTTGAGCAGCTCCATCAAATTTTCAGATATTGGCTGCCAACATAGGTTTTTTACGAGTTTCTTCTTATCAGATATCAGCAATTGCAGGCCTTGTTCCATGTCAGACTTGAGTTTTGTCAGGATTCCACGAGATAGCACTTCATCACCTTTGTTCAGCATCTCAATCATCTCCATCACACTTTTATCTTTGAATAAGAAGTTGAGCAATTCGACTTCGGACTTCTCCTGGGCAAGGGTTTCCATTACAACTTTCAAATTACTTTCACTCATTTTTCACCAAAACTTGACTTCTTCACTTATAGAGCACGAGATAGTGTAATCACCAAATTTGCAGCGACTGTGACAAAATTGCATTCCGCGATGGGTTTTTATACTCCCATTCATCTATCGCGAAAATGCATTTTCCCATAGAATGGACAAACTTTGTCCAGACAAAAATCTCTAATTTCAATTGCACGTGGGATTAGAATTTCTTATTCCAAGAAAAAAGTCGCGATCGCGAAAATTCACTAGTGTCTTCAACGCTTATTCCATGCAGAGGAAAAGTGTCCAATTTCATTTTTTGCAAATGATGCTCTTCCAGGAAATTATTTCACAATTTTGCATTTTCTATTAGACTTTTATTGCACGTGTGCAAAGGATCATATTTCAAGTGGGAATGGAATTCACTTTTTCCAAGAAAAAGTCGCGATCGCGAAAAATTCAGCAGTGTCTTCGCGATAAACTTAGTCCATGCAGAGGAAAAGTGTCCAATTTCATTTTCGCAAATGATGCTTTTCCAGGAAATTATTTCACAATTTTGCACTTTATGTGAGACTTTTTTATTGCACGTGTGCAGTGGATCATATTTCAGGTGGGAATGGAATTTTTTCCGAGAAAAGTTGCGATCGCGAAAATGCATTTTGATAGCGTCATCCAGACATGTTCGAAACATGTCCTAATGCAGACAAAGAGGAAAAATCTCAAATTTCATTTTTTATCTGAGCTGATGTTTTTCCAGGAATTTATTTCACCATTTTGCATTTTCTTATGATGAAAAATCATATTTCAATTTCCCGTGGGATAATTTTTTAATCGGTGCACTTCTTGCCAGTATATAATGCAATCGAACTTTTAAAATTTTAATTATTCTACAATCAGCAGTCAGAGTGTCAACATTTACGTTTGCTGTCATCTACTTAGAAATCTCAGCCAAAATGGTAAGATTTTATTAATTTGATTTATTTGAAGACGATCAAAACTTATATTGCTCTTTATTTTTGTTACAGGATCTTCAGAAAATGTTCGATCAAGCTAGGAAGGAAGTCAAAATGCAGAAGGCAATTACTGCAAGCAGCCTGACCGAAGGAAGATATTATCATATCCAGGCAATAAGGATGGTGAACACAAAGTTCGGGAAAACGTACATTGCAGAGTTGGAGGAAAATATTAGTATTTGGCTCCCGAAATCATGGACAAAGCGGATGAACGGAGATGAACTGATAAAAGTTGCACCAGACGATATGTGGGAGCTGGCCTATCTTGGCAAAGATGCAGGAGGAAATTTTGTTAATTTGGATGTAAGAAAGAAGAGTAATTGATTTAATCTTTTTGTGGCTTGACAAATAAAAGATTTTGTAAAATATACTCAATTTCTTTCCTTGGGAATCTTCTATGGGGTTGTTTTTCTCTTTTTGGTCGCATTTTCCGTTTTCACTTTCAAATTTCTTCAAAGATCATGATAGGAAAAAGTATAAATACTTCAGCCTCTATCCGAACTTTCATCATTTGATTATGCTCTTGAAAGAAGATGTTTAAATTTCGATTGCCTTTCTCGATAATTCTGGCTGGCCCATCGGGGTGTGGGAAAACAACTTTTGCTCTCGATCTCTTGAGAAACTTGAGAGAGTACACTGATACGGACTTTGAGAACATTTATTGGTGTTTCTCTGAACAAGGGAGTGTTGGCAATTTAGCAAAAATTCAAAATCTTAAAATTTGTCAAGGCATTCCCGATAGAATAGGTAGCAATGATAAAAATGCTAAATTGGTGATTATTGATGATATGATGACTGATAAAAGATATGAGCAGAGAATTTGTGACATGTTTATCAAAGAATCACATCATCGAAACATTTCAATAATTTTTATTTGTCAAAACATTTTCTATCAATCGAGATTCTCGCGAACCATTTCTCTTAATGCAAAATATCTTGTGATCTTCAAAAATGTGCGTGATAAATCACAATTTTTTCCTCTCGCTCGTCAACTGCACCCAGAAAATCCTGGACATTTGTTGAACGTATATAAGGAGTGCACTGAACAACCTTTTGGCTATCTTATGATTGATCTAAACCAGGAGACACCAGATATTTTTAGATATCGTTCCAATATTTTCAATAAATCTTTTTGCGAGTGTTTTGCTAATCCCGAATATCTATCCAAAAATGAAACAGAAGAAGAAGAAGGTAAATCACAGGAATTGTTTCAAGAGATTGAAGGAAAACAAGCATATTTTGTATGTGCTTAAAGATGCATCTCCAGCATTGAGGAAATCTATTATCCAAAATTGTTCCCAATCAAGTATCAAAGCTTTGCAAGAAATCGTACAAAATACTTTAAATGGAAATCTTCAAATTCAGCCTAAGCGTATTGGACCTCTGAAAAAGTATAAAAATGAGATCCGCAAAATTGCATGCTCAAAAACATCACAGTGCTCCAGGAGGAAATTACTAGTGCAGAGAGGATCAGGATTTTTACCAATCCTAATTTCAACTTTATTATCAGGAGCGATTGGAAAATTTTTGGGATCATAATGAATAGGAAGAAAAATTCTCTACAACGATATGTAGTAGTCACACCCGAGTTGTTTGATGAATTAAAGCCTTTCATAAATTTTGAGAAAAATTTGACATCTCTGGATCGTGAGATATATAAAATTCTCTCAAACAAAAAAATGAACAATGTTGAGAAATGGTACAGATACAGACATTCTCTTGCAAAGCAATCAGAATTGAAACGCAAAAAGCAAAATTTTCCTCGATCTATCAATTTGCATCGTGAAAAGCAGAGAAAAATTTTACCAACATATTCAGTGGGTACCCAAACAAGATACAATGGACCACCAACGTTGGATAAATCTACTACAACTGCGTTTGAAAATGATGATATGTTCATTGATGATGAAATTCAAGATATTGTTCAAGAAAATGAACTTTCTCAAAAAGAAGATTCCCTGATCAATTTAGGAGAGGAGGATATTTTCGAAACCACTAATCTTGTTGATGATGAACATTTTGATGGACTCCCGAGAAGTGCTCAACAAAAGCTCTTAAAAAAATTGTCGAAATATGAGCGGGATCCATCTCAAAGATCTAGCATTCCAGCATGTATAACAATTGAGGATAATGAGGGAAATGTATACAGTGTGCCTACAAATAAAGATGAGCCTGAGAAAACACCTGCTAAACCAAAGAGGGCCAGAAAAATTACACCACGTTCGCCGAAACGAACTCGAAGCTATATAAGGAAGATGCCACAAGGCTCTGGTCAATCTGAAATCAATTTTCCTGTCCAAAAGAAATTATCATGGACTCCAATACCTTAGATGAGGAATATTTGAATTTAAACAGTAAAAACTTGTATGCCAGACCACAAAAACTGTTTGAAAATTTGAAAAATATTGTCAGCAAAAAAGACATAACAAATTATTTGCAAAAACAAGATGTGTATACTTTGCATCATCCTGTAATAAAGAATTATCCGAAAAATAAATATATAGTTACAAATATTGATGAGTTATGGGAAATTGATTTGGTTGATATGAGACAGTATAAAAAACATAATGACAATTACTCTTTCATTCTAACCGTGATTGATGTATTTTCCAAATTTGCATTTGTGCGCCCACTTAAGAATAAATCTGCAGAAGAGGTTACTAAAGCTTTTGCCGATATTATTAAAAAGAGTGGGAAAATTCCTGAAAAAGTACAGTCTGACCATGGGAAAGAATTTAAAAACTCAATTTTCAAAAATTACCTAAAAAGCAAAAATATTCAACAAAATTTTTCTTATAACCCATCAATTAAATGTGCCGTCGTGGAAAGATTCAATAGAACGTTTAAACAGAAAATGTTTAGATATTTTACACATAAAAAGACAGAGAGATATATCGATGTTCTGAATCAATTGATTTTTGTCTATAATAATTCTTATCATAGAACTATAGGAATGACACCTAACGATGTAACAGATGATGATGTTGCAAATTTAAATAAAAGATATAGAGACCAACATTTGGATTTTTTATCAAAATATTCAAAGAATGCAAATAATCTTCAAGTAGATGATTTGGTGAGAGTCGCAAAATCTAAACCATCATTTGACAGAGGATTTCAGCAACATTGGACAGTCGAAAAATTTCACATAGACAAAATAATCACCAAGAAACCCTTCCCCATATACATTTTGCGTGATTACAAAAATACTCCGATTTCTGGAAGATTTTATAAACAACAATTGCAAAAGGTGAAGATTAAAGATGGCCATCCTCCCATTGAAAAGATTATAAAAACGCGAGGATTGGGGAAAAATCTTCAGTATTATGTAAAATTCAAAGGAGATGATACATCTCATTGGATAAATCAGGCAGATATTTTAAATCAATATGGCATCGAGCGACATGAAAAATGATTTTTACTTGACTCTGTTGAGCAATTCCTCTCAGAGATATTTTCCTCATAACACTCTGGCAAATTTTTATACCAAATTGCCAACAAAAATATTCTTGCCCGGTGAATGGATTGTTGGACTTGCTGAAATATCATTTAATGTGGCAGAATCATCTGGTGATAGGGAAAAACCTAAAGCTGTAAAGCCAAAAACCATCACCATAATAAATAATCAGGGAGCGAGAAAGCCGATAACAATTCCCATTTACACACCACAAACACCTCTAAGAAGTCTTCTCTACTTGGTGAAAAATGCTTATAATCATAATTCTGCAATGGACAATCCAACTGTGGGATCTTCTTTCGAGGCATTCAACATTGAAATGAAACTCGAGCAGCTTATTGAGGAATGCACAAAGTGTACATATGACACTGCGCACGAGGAGATGAGTGGAAATAGTGGAAATGCCAAACTCGCAGCTCTTCTGAGACCAAAACAACAATGCGAGCCAGCTGATATAATTGTAAAACAATCTTTTGATGAGGTGTCTGAACCTTTGACCACAATCAACATGTATTTAAATGACACAATGTTTGATATTCCACTGTACAGAGATAATTATGAATCTATTGATGATCTTATAAAAACAATATTTGCATCTGTTCCACAATCTGCACGCAACAAAGATGAACTTTTAAAAATTTTAGAACATTCAAAATTACCTCCAATCATACATGATGTGAACAGGGATGATTTTGTTTCATCAGTTTTGCATCCATCGATTTCTCCAGCCCCATTCACAACAAGCCACACCAGGGACTTAATGTTTGTGTACACTGATATAATTAGGCCTCAACTTGTAAGCAATACTTTTGCAAGATGCCTAAGGACCATACTTTTAATTCAGAACAATGAAGTTTATAAATCATTTGAGAGAATTCAATATTTTCCTGTAGAAAAAAATGATTTTGATACGATTGAAATTTTAATCACATCCCAAAATGGGAAACCCTACAATTTTCAAGCCAGCTCAACACCAACAATGTTAGTACTTCATTTTAAGAGAAATAAATGATGTGATGAAAAGATATAAATACTCCTGTTATTATTGATCTCTTCACTATCTCAAAGATGGCTAACCTATACACTTCATATTATATGAGACAAATTGGCCGTGGAGAAATTGGAAATGTTTATGTTCCTGATTTCTATGGCGTACAAAGAGGTCGAGGACTGGGTTCAGTTCTAGGGGGCCTAATTCGATTCTTAAAGCCACTTTTTATTAGAGGATTGTCTGCATTGAAATCACAAGCTGCAAAAACAGGAGCTGAAATTTTAACAGATATTGGTACAAAACCCCTTAAAGATATTCTTCTGGAGAGGGGTAGAGAAGCTCGAGATGATTTAAGACAAAAAGCTATTAAAAAATTCAAAACTATGACTGGAGAAGGTATATATACGAGTCCACAGAGAGGATCTTCTATTCCCTCATCATCCTTAGTGAGGTCCAGATCGAAGAAAAAGAATAAAACCAAAAATATTCTTAACAAAATTCAGGAAAAAATTATTAAAAAGAGATCAAAGCTCAAAAAGGTCAAAGCCAAGCAAAATAAAAAACCTAGAGTCTTAGATATTTTTTCATAATGGCACAATATACAGAATGCATGAAGAGCGAACTGGATATTTTTCTATCTCCACCCTTGCAAACATCTATTCTCCGAGCCGATGAAATCTCTTATCAACCCCTTGCCAGTCTAGATAATACATCAGTGATTGAATTTTATTCTGTATCCAATGGAGATTGCTATCGCGATCTGTCTTCAATCTACGTGAAATTTAAAATTCAACTGTTAAATGAAAATGGAGAAAGATACACAGATGAGGATATTGATCAACCAGGAATTGTAAACAACATCCTGCATTCACTTATACGATCGGTGTCTGTTTCACTGAATGGAAGGATCATTTCCCAGAGTGAAGGAGATTATCATTACAGGAGCTATTTTGAGACACTTTTGTCTTATGGACAAGATGCCAAGAATACTTTCCTACGCAACTCGGGATGGATAAAAGATCAATCAAAAAGAAAGAATTTGATTAAAAATAGCAAAGTAATTGAGGTTTTGGGTCGGCTGCATTGTGATATGTTCAATCAGCCATTATTCTTAATTAACAATGTAGACCTAAGGGTTATTATTACTCTTGAAAAATCATCTTTCTTTCTTCTTTGCAATGATAATCATAATCCACAATTTCGCATACACGATGCAACAATGTATATGAAACAGATAACTTTAAACCCAAATATTCTTCTTGCCCATAACAAAGTGTTGGAGCACAAGAATGCAGAATATCATTATAAAAAAGTTGAAATTAAGACACTCACTGTCCCCGCAGGGTCTAATTCCATAAATTTGGACAATATTCTTCATGGAATTTTGCCTCGCAGAGTAATTTTTGCTATGGTTGACAATTCTGCATATAATGGACAAAAATCTCAAGATCCATTTAATTTTCAGCATTATAATATCTCAGATTTCGCCCTACTTGTAAATGGCACACCATATCCAATTAATCCTCTACACATGGATTTTCCTAAAGATCAATATGCAAAAGCATACCAGACTCTCTTTACAGGAACAGGCATTCACTATGATGACAAAGGGCATGACATCACATATGAAGACTTTAAAAATGGATTTTTCATATTGGCATATGATCTGAACCCTGATGCTCATTCAGGTGGATGCCTTTCTCTACTAGATCAGGGCTCTATTCGCATAGAAGCTCGTTTTTCTGAGACAATTCCAAAAACTATTACTTGCATCGTGTATGCGGAATATGATGCGAAGTTGGAAATTGATAAAAATAGGAATATCATTTTGTCATAAACTAATATGCATTAGATTATTTTTTGTCTGCCAATAAAGAATTTATAAATTGTGAAAATATGTGTTTCTTTTCTTTCAATGATCATTTGTTGGTGATCTTCATTTTTCATTGAGGTGCTACAATTGCATCGCACACCCAAGACTTTTTTCCCGTGTTGCTTCCTCCGTCTGAAGGAATCAAATTCTCGCGCTCAGCAAATTCTTTCCCATATGATAGCGAGCGCGCGAAAAGGTCTCATATTGCATTTGCATTTTTCCACACTTGGACACTGCAGAGGAAAAATTATTATGAAGAATCTCACCTAAAATTTCATTCATTGATAGCGAAAAAAACCACAACACATTTTTTTATATCACGTGTGGATAAAGTGCACAGTCATCTGCGCATTGTATAGGGAGAAAAAATTACATGAGAAAGAGTCCACCAAGCTAATTTCCGTTAATTCAAATATTAATCTGCGCGATATCCAATGAAAATCATTCATCAACAGTAATCTGCGCGATAGCCAATAAGAATCAACAGTAGTCTGCGCGATATCCAATAAGAATCAACAGTAGTCTGCGCGATATCCAATGAAAATCATTCATCAACAGTAATCTGCGCGATATTCAGTTAAAATTATTAACAAAATATAAGAATAATGAAGCGGGGGAGGGGCAACAGGGGCTGGGGGGAAGGGCCTGAAGGTAGCCCATCGACCAGAGTTATCGATGTGGCCTCACCAAACAGTATCGTGCGCGATGGAAAGCCACGCCCACCAAACAGTACTCTGCGCGATTATTACTACTAACAAGTTTTAAGTTCAAATATTTATAAGATTCTTGAGCGTATATTTCGTAATCTATTAGGGTAAGTTTAGGATCATTAGAAAGGTCTTGGAATCCACGGCAAGTCTAAACCGGTTTCAATAGATTTTGAATCGTTTATAGTTCCTTGTCCGAAATTTAATTGCTTTGTACCTGAACTATTCTAGTTGACATTCTTAGAACAAAAATAGGCTATATTAATTGAGAAAATTATATACGATAGACTATTCGCTCGCAGCCTCTTTATATCTCGCAAACATCTGAAAAAGGACCCTCAAACAATTGTGTATCACTGATTCTGAGACTAACATTGAGACACTAATTACAGGGACCGATATAAACCTAAATGGAAAAGGTTTATAGATTCACTACGTTGAATGAACGTGCAAAACCGAAAATTTACAATTATTTATTTTACATGTGAATATATAAAATTATTAATAAATAATTTTAAATCGGTTATAAACGGCATAGATAATAAAAAATACATCGTGCAGTAAATATTTTGGTTACGGCTTAAACTCATAAGAATGATGCTTTCCTTTAATTATTTGTTTATTTGGAAATACAGACAAATAATACGATCGATACTTTTGCGATATCTACCCTAAATCATTAGTTCGAGCATCGAGCATTTAGCAAAACAAAAACTCTTTATCATCCTAATATTTACCAATGTTTGCACAATGAGTTTTAATACGCTAAGCCGAAAATTAATTGATCAAAAATATTTTCATCAAATTAGTGGCGTAGGTAAGCACGAGGTGGATGCGTTGCTATTGTGCAAAGATTAACATATAGCCTAGATCAGCTCATGATAAGTGTGATTGTTAATATTACTCAACGGAGAAATCTTGCAAAATCGAATTTAAATCGAAATTGGGAAAAAATAATGCAACAGTTACCAATCCCAATTGTTGCACAAATCAACTTGTGGCTAGAGTAATGCTCCTGTAATTTTTAGATGGAATTTTTCTTAAATATTCTTAATTTAAATATTCTGAAATTTGTATAAAAGTCATAAAACATTCAAAAAGCTCACATTTAAATGTCTCGATTTAAATTAGAAAATAATGTTTCACTACGAAAGAATAATAAACTAATTTTTGTTAATTTAAAAACACTGAGAGCATTTTCTCCGCACGAGGGCTCTGTCTTTTTCCGCAAGTGGCGCTGGCAACAGTTCTCAATTTGTGTTTTACAATCGCTTTGTTGAAATACAAATAAAAACAAATTTGATATTACACTAATTTGCAACTTTAATGCAATTATATACCTTTTCGTAAATCATAAGTCTATATCTCTTTCAATTTGCTTTTAAACATCAATGATCTGCCATACTATTGGATTCAAACGTTCAAATTAAACTTCTTAATCTCAAAAGAGTTCCAAGAGACACTTTATTTATGTTGAAGCCCAATTGGAAGAGTGGAATTTTGTAATGATTTCAATATATGTGATGATTAAAAATCTCCCCTAATATATCCCTGAACCTCATTCAGCTGTACTGGAATTTTGAGGCATCGATTTTTTAATTATTTCCTGAGGTAATATATGCAATTTTACGAGGCCTGAAAAAAAAAGAGAATCCCTCCCGTATCTCGGTAATAGTAATCTTTAATCCTTGACATAAATTACGGAATTATGTCAAATACAGGCTAAGCCGCTAATTCATGAAGCCTTATTCCAATTTCTTATTCAGGACCTTCTTATGTAAATCAGCACCAATTCCCACCCACCGCACCATTATTGTCTAATCTTATCGAAGCACATATACATCTCATTTAGCGTTCTTGTCCATGGATCCCAGATAATTTTAACAAAGTTGTCAAAACAGGAACTTTCTCTTGGTTTTCACGCGCACAACACAAAAGCCGCTGATGCTTTCAATGCTTAGCAAAGCTTCAGGTATTAAACTTATTTGTATAGAAACTGGTTATTAATCGTTCTTTAAGAAGACAGAAATATAGATAAAGTTTCTTACAACTTTCCACCGTGAATATGGGGGTGAATTCCTAAAACGAATAAGTACCCACTAAGCTCCCGCCAAATATCAACAATTCTCCCGTGCAATTGAACATGTTTCGTTGGAGTGGAGTTCGTCTTCTTAAAGCAATGCTGAAGTGGTATTTGCATAAAGAATTGAGAACGGTAAATCCTCTCTAAGTCCGGAAAGATGGAGCTGTTAAATGGGAAGTAATCCAATATTCGGATATACGCACTATTTCTTAGAATGTTGCTGAAATGTCTTAAGATATATAAAAGGAAATTGCGTATATTGTAAATTGGCGAGAAAACTAATTTGATTAACTTTTATCCAAATTGAGTAAGATTCTAAATATTTTCACATAGTGATACGAAACTTAAGTTTCTTCAATTGATCTCAAACTTAGTCAAAGTATTTTTCTTGACTGCTTGACCACGAATGTAAATTACATTATTTTTGCCAGCTGACTATTCGTGAAAACATCTTAACAGTCAAGAAAAATCCTGCTAATAATTTGGACGTACTTTAAATAATTGTTTATGGTAATAAGGAGATGGCAAAGCGTCCTGGCTTTGCTGAATGCTCGAACGTCAAAGATAAAGCCCTTCGCAAAATATCATTTCGCACCGTTTTTATCTTCACAAAGGGTTATTATCGTTATTATGGATTTAAATTGGTTTATGAACTTAAAAAAAATCTTTCTATAAAATTGAAAACTTGCTCAGAAATCTGCTATTTGGAGGCTTTGATCATATGCTTTGAAAAAAGAAACCTAAGCGATTACCTGATGAGAAATAGCTTTAAGAGGACTATAACAATTGACATTGGAAAACTTTATTTAAGACCATTTGGCATATAATGAACGAAATGTTCGTTTTGATACTTTTTAAATCATATTCTAAAAGTAAAAAATTCTAGAAACTATTTTCCAAATACGAAAAAGAAATTATAGACTTGAAGGGAAAAGAAAGGAGTCAGATCAAATACCGGAAGTCAATATCTCTTACCATTCGACTTCTAATCCTGTAACAATCTGTTGGACTAATATAGTAGATTTTTTAAAAATATTCGAGAAAGATAAACCAATTACGGATACTTTACCGAAATTTCGTTACCGAAAGAAAATTTCAAAACCTTAAAAAAATACAAATAAAAAAAAGTCGGTTGAAAAATAGGCATTACTAAAGTGATGTAATTTTGACTTTCGAAAATTCAAGATGCGTTCTCAGTCAAAATCCCGAACGCCAAAATCCAAAAAGTCATACCCTATGTGTCAAAATTCCGAATGGATCACTCTCGTCCTTTCAGTTCTATGAACGTATCACACGCTAAGGGTATTTAGTCGAATTGATCAAAAACTTAAGAAGCCGAAATCCTGAACGCAAAAATCCCTAAAGAACTAAAATCCCAAAATCTTGGACTTCCACGATAGTACCAGCGCTTTTTGGAGTCCTAGACACATTTTCTCTATTTTGGGGGTTTCGGAAAAGAATTCCACACATTATCATTCGTATTATTTCGTCGTTTTTAGGATTTTGATCATTTGAAATTTTTGATTTCGGAACTTTGACTGCCATTACTCCAAAGTAGATCTTATGGTTTAGACAAAAAATATCTGAAAGATAATAAACACTTAAAGCGGTCTTCAGACTAGGGGTTTAGCCCAGTTTCCGAAGGTCGAAAAATCCTAAATAACAATTAATTTTATTGGGGTTTCAGAGTCTAAAGTTCAAATTTTCCAAAATTTCTTTACTGATCAGAAACTAAATAAGTTAAGTCCCTCATACGGTCTGAAGCCCAAGGGAGGTAAGAATAGTCACCAGAGATCAGAAGTCGGTGTTACAAGTTGATAAAAATAATATTATATTTATACAGTAATACTGGCACTATAGAGGAACAAGCCGTAAAATATTAAAACGCAATAAGATTGGAGCAATGGGACACGGGGGATACAAAAAGTTTTCTAGCCTAGGTATCAAAGCCCGCTCTTATTCAATCTCATCTAATCTACACATTTATATTTTTTAGCTTAATATCAATTATTGATTATTATGTGATAATTATGTGTAGGGGGAGGTGGGGCTACTTTGAGCTGTGAGGTTATATTGTTATACGATTTTCGCGTATTTCTTAAGGAAATTGGGTTTTAATATGATGTAGAGTGTCGCTAATCGCCACTTTTAGGAAAAAGTGAAGTTTACTTTATTATAACTTTTGACTCTTTATTTAACATAACTCAAAATTGACTCAAAGTTATTTAGATGTATTGGCTCCAGTTTCGCCAAGCAATTGGTCCTCTAATTTAACACTGGACTACTTAAAAAACTAATTTTTATTAACAATGTAAAAATAACCACTTCTTCGTCACTTTTTATTAGACTATTGCAATCATTAGACTATTGCAGAAAGTAAACAAATCAGATTTAACAACTGAGCATCTATGAATTGAAGTTAGTCTCGCCTATTAAAAAGCAATGGCGACAGCTGGTAAATCAATTTCAAAATATAACCACTTTCCGCCATGGCTCATTTTTAAATAAAAATTATATAAAATGAAATATTAGCTAACTAAATACAAA
>NW_026604612.1:0-19532 GCF_024763615.1 Phlebotomus papatasi
TTAATTTTTTAAAAATGCCAAAATCTGCTCTAGAAACCGCAATTCTTAAAATTTCTCAATGAAAATCACATTAGAATACTTCAAATAATTCTAACAATCAATTAATATCTTTAGTTGAATTTTTTCTTGGAAAAATTCCCATTAAAAATCATGATGATCCCACCCTTGGGAGTTTTTTTTTAATTTTTTAAAAATGCCAAAATCTGCTCTAGAAACCGCAATTCTTAAAATTTCTCAATGAAAATCACATTAGAATACTTCAAATAATTCTAACAATCAATTAATATCTTTAGTTGAATTTTTTCTTGGAAAAATTCCCATTAAAAATCATCATGATCCCACCCTTGGGAGTTTTTTTTTTAATTTTTTAAAAATGCCAAAATCTGCTCTAGAAACCGCAATTCTTAAAATTTCTCAATGAAAATCACATTAGAATACTTCAAATAATTCTAACAATCAATTAATATCTTTAGTTGAATTTTTTCTTGGAAAAATTCCCATTAAAAATCATCATGATCCCACCCTTGGGAGTTTTTTTTTTAATTTTTTAAAAATGCCAAAATCTGCTCTAGAAACCGCAATTCTTAAAATTTCTCAATGAAAATCACATTAGAATACTTCAAATAATTCTAACAATCAATTAATATCTTTAGTTGAATTTTTTCTTGGAAAAATTCCCATTAAAAATCATCATGATCCCACCCTTGGGAGTTTTTTTTTAATTTTTTAAAAATGCCAAAATCTGCTCTAGAAACCGCAATTCTTAAAATTTCTCAATGAAAATCACATTAGAATACTTCAAATAATTCTAACAATCAATTAATATCTTTAGTTGAATTTTTTCTTGGAAAAATTCCCATTAAAAATCATCATGATCCCACCCTTGGGAGTTTTTTTTTAATTTTTTAAAAATGCCAAAATCTGCTCTAGAAACCGCAATTCTTAAAATTTCTCAATGAAAATCACATTAGAATACTTCAAATAATTCTAACAATCAATTAATATCTTTAGTTGAATTTTTTCTTGGAAAAATTCCCATTAAAAATCATCATGATCCCACCCTTGGGAGTTTTTTTTAATTTTTTAAAAATGCCAAAATCTGCTCTAGAAACCGCAATTCTTAAAATTTCTCAATGAAAATCACATTAGAATACTTCAAATAATTCTAACAATCAATTAATATCTTTAGTTGAATTTTTTCTTGGAAAAATTCCCATTAAAAATCATCATGATCCCACCCTTGGGAGTTTTTTTTTAATTTTTTAAAAATGCCAAAATCTGCTCTAGAAACCGCAATTCTTAAAATTTCTCAATGAAAATCACATTAGAATACTTCAAATAATTCTAACAATCAATTAATATCTTTAGTTGAATTTTTTCTTGGAAAAATTCCCATTAAAAATCATCATGATCCCACCCTTGGGAGTTTTTTTTTAATTTTTTAAAAATGCCAAAATCTGCTCTAGAAACCGCAATTCTTAAAATTTCTCAATGAAAATCACATTAGAATACTTCAAATAATTCTAACAATCAATTAATATCTTTAGTTGAATTTTTTCTTGGAAAAATTCCCATTAAAAATCATCATGATCCCACCCTTGGGAGTTTTTTTTTTAATTTTTTAAAAATGCCAAAATCTGCTCTAGAAACCGCAATTCTTAAAATTTCTCAATGAAAATCACATTAGAATACTTCAAATAATTCTAACAATCAATTAATATCTTTAGTTGAATTTTTTCTTGGAAAAATTCCCATTAAAAATCATCATGATCCCACCCTTGGGAGTTTTTTTTTTAATTTTTTAAAAATGCCAAAATCTGCTCTAGAAACCGCAATTCTTAAAATTTCTCAATGAAAATCACATTAGAATACTTCAAATAATTCTAACAATCAATTAATATCTTTAGTTGAATTTTTTCTTGGAAAAATTCCCATTAAAAATCATCATGATCCCACCCTTGGGAGTTTTTTTTTAATTTTTTAAAAATGCCAAAATCTGCTCTAGAAACCGCAATTCTTAAAATTTCTCAATGAAAATCACATTAGAATACTTCAAATAATTCTAACAATCAATTAATATCTTTAGTTGAATTTTTTCTTGGAAAAATTCCCATTAAAAAATCATTCCCATTAAAAATTCATCATGATCCCAAATAACCCTTGGGAGTTTTTTTTTAATTTTTTAAAAATGCCAAAATCTGCTCTAGAAACCGCAATTCTTAAAATTTCTCAATGAAAATCACATTAGAATACTTCAAATAATTCTAACAATCAATTAATATCTTTAGTTGAATTTTTTCTTGGAAAAATTCCCATTAAAAATCATCATGATCCCACCCTTGGGAGTTTTTTTTTAATTTTTTAAAAATGCCAAAATCTGCTCTAGAAACCGCAATTCTTAAAATTTCTCAATGAAAATCACATTAGAATACTTCAAATAATTCTAACAATCAATTAATATCTTTAGTTGAATTTTTTCTTGGAAAAATTCCCATTAAAAATCATCATGATCCCACCCTTGGGAGTTTTTTTTTAATTTTTTAAAAATGCCAAAATCTGCTCTAGAAACCGCAATTCTTAAAATTTCTCAATGAAAATCACATTAGAATACTTCAAATAATTCTAACAATCAATTAATATCTTTAGTTGAATTTTTTCTTGGAAAAATTCCCATTAAAAATCATCATGATCCCACCCTTGGGAGTTTTTTTTTTAATTTTTTAAAAATGCCAAAATCTGCTCTAGAAACCGCAATTCTTAAAATTTCTCAATGAAAATCACATTAGAATACTTCAAATAATTCTAACAATCAATTAATATCTTTAGTTGAATTTTTTCTTGGAAAAATTCCCATTAAAAATCATCATGATCCCACCCTTGGGAGAATTTTTTCTTTTTTTTTTAATTTTTTAAAAATGCCAAAATCTGCTCTAGAAACCGCAATTCTTAAAATTTCTCAATGAAAATCACATTAGAATACTTCAAATAATTCTAACAATCAATTAATATCTTTAGTTGAATTTTTTCTTGGAAAAATTCCCATTAAAAATCATCATGATCCCACCCTTGGGAGTTTTTTTTTAATTTTTTAAAAATGCCAAAATCTGCTCTAGAAACCGCAATTCTTAAAATTTCTCAATGAAAATCACATTAGAATACTTCAAATAATTCTAACAATCAATTAATATCTTTAGTTGAATTTTTTCTTGGAAAAATTCCCATTAAAAATCATCATGATCCCACCCTTGGGAGTTTTTTTTTTAATTTTTTAAAAATGCCAAAATCTGCTCTAGAAACCGCAATTCTTAAAATTTCTCAATGAAAATCACATTAGAATACTTCAAATAATTCTAACAATCAATTAATATCTTTAGTTGAATTTTTTCTTGGAAAAATTCCCATTAAAAATCATCATGATCCCACCCTTGGGAGTTTTTTTTTTAATTTTTTAAAAATGCCAAAATCTGCTCTAGAAACCGCAATTCTTAAAATTTCTCAATGAAAATCACATTAGAATCAAAATCTGCTCTAGAAACCGCAACTTCAAATAATTCTAACAATCAATTAATATCTTTAGTTGAATTTTTTCTTGGAAAAATTCCCATTAAAAATCATCATGATCCCACCCTTGGGAGTTTTTTTTTTAATTTTTTAAAAATGCCAAAATCTGCTCTAGAAACCGCAATTCTTAAAATTTCTCAATGAAAATCACATTAGAATACTTCAAATAATTCTAACAATCAATTAATATCTTTAGTTGAATTTTTTCTTGGAAAAATTCCCATTAAAAATCATCATGATCCCACCCTTGGGAGTTTTTTTTTAATTTTTTAAAAATGCCAAAATCTGCTCTAGAAACCGCAATTCTTAAAATTTCTCAATGAAAATCACATTAGAATACTTCAAATAATTCTAACAATCAATTAATATCTTTAGTTGAATTTTTTCTTGGAAAAATTCCCATTAAAAATCATCATGATCCCACCCTTGGGAGTTTTTTTTTAATTTTTTAAAAATGCCAAAATCTGCTCTAGAAACCGCAATTCTTAAAATTTCTCAATGAAAATCACATTAGAATACTTCAAATAATTCTAACAATCAATTAATATCTTTAGTTGAATTTTTTCTTGGAAAAATTCCCATTAAAAATCATCATGATCCCACCCTTGGGAGTTTTTTTTTAATTTTTTAAAAATGCCAAAATCTGCTCTAGAAACCGCAATTCTTAAAATTTCTCAATGAAAATCACATTAGAATACTTCAAATAATTCTAACAATCAATTAATATCTTTAGTTGAATTTTTTCTTGGAAAAATTCCCATTAAAAATCATCATGATCCCACCCTTGGGAGTTTTTTTTTAATTTTTTAAAAATGCCAAAATCTGCTCTAGAAACCGCAATTCTTAAAATTTCTCAATGAAAATCACATTAGAATACTTCAAATAATTCTAACAATCAATTAATATCTTTAGTTGAATTTTTTCTTGGAAAAATTCCCATTAAAAATCATCATGATCCCACCCTTGGGAGTTTTTTTTTAATTTTTTAAAAATGCCAAAATCTGCTCTAGAAACCGCAATTCTTAAAATTTCTCAATGAAAATCACATTAGAATACTTCAAATAATTCTAACAATCAATTAATATCTTTAGTTGAATTTTTTCTTGGAAAAATTCCCATTAAAAATCATCATGATCCCACCCTTGGGAGTTTTTTTTTAATTTTTTAAAAATGCCAAAATCTGCTCTAGAAACCGCAATTCTTAAAATTTCTCAATGAAAATCACATTAGAATACTTCAAATAATTCTAACAATCAATTAATATCTTTAGTTGAATTTTTTCTTGGAAAAATTCCCATTAAAAATCATCATGATCCCACCCTTGGGAGTTTTTTTTTAATTTTTTAAAAATGCCAAAATCTGCTCTAGAAACCGAAAAATTCCCATTAAAAATCATCATGATCCCACCCTTGGGAGTTTTTTTTTAATTTTTTAAAAATGCCAAAATCTGCTCTAGAAACCGCAATTCTTAAAATTTCTCATCACATAGAATCTTTAGTTGAATTTTTTCTTGGAAAAATTCCCATTAAAAATCATCATGATCCCACCCTTGGGAGTTTTTTTTTAATTTTTTAAAAATGCCAAAATCTGCTCTAGAAACCGCAATTCTTAAAATTTCTCAATGAAAATCACATTAGAATACTTCAAATAATTCTAACAATCAATTAATATCTTTAGTTGAATTTTTTCTTGGAAAAATTCCCATTAAAAATCATCATGATCCCACCCTTGGAAGTTTTTTTTTTAATTTTTTAAAAATGCCAAAATCTGCTCTAGAAACCGCAATTCTTAAAATTTCTCAATGAAAATCACATTAGAATACTTCAAATAATTCTAACAATCAATTAATATCTTTAGTTGAATTTTTTCTTGGAAAAATTCCCATTAAAAATCATGATGATCCCACCCTTGGGAGTTTTTTTTTAATTTTTTAAAAATGCCAAAATCTGCTCTAGAAACCGCAATTCTTAAAATTTCTCAATGAAAATCACATTAGAATACTTCAAATAATTCTAACAATCAATTAATATCTTTAGTTGAATTTTTTCTTGGAAAAATTCCCATTAAAAATCATCATGATCCCACCCTTGCGAGTTTTTTTTTAATTTTTTAAAAATGCCAAAATCTGCTCTAGAAACCGCAATTCTTAAAATTTCTCAATGAAAATCACATTAGAATACTTCAAATAATTCTAACAATCAATTAATATCTTTAGTTGAATTTTTTCTTGGAAAAATTCCCATTAAAAATCATCATGATCCCACCCTTGGGAGTTTTTTTTTAATTTTTTAAAAATGCCAAAATCTGCTCTAGAAACCGCAATTCTTAAAATTTCTCAATGAAAATCACATTAGAATACTTCAAATAATTCTAACAATCAATATTCTTAAAATTTCTCAATGAAAATCACATTAGAATACTTCAAATAATTCTAACAATCAATTAATATCTTTAGTTGAATTTTTTCTTGGAAAAATTCCCATTAAAAATCATCATGATCCCACCCTTGGGAGTTTTTTTTTAATTTTTTAAAAATGCCAAAATCTGCTCTAGAAACCGCAATTCTTAAAATTTCTCAATGAAAATCACATTAGAATACTTCAAATAATTCTAACAATCAATTAATATCTTTAGTTGAATTTTTTCTTGGAAAAATTCCCATTAAAAAATCATGATCCCACCCTTGGGAGTTTTTTTTTAATTTTTTAAAAATGCCAAAATCTGCTCTAGAAACCGCAAAAAATCAATGAAAATCATGACTTCAAATAATTCTAACAATCAATTAATATCTTTAGTTGAATTTTTTCTTGGAAAAATTCCCATTAAAAATCATCATGATCCCACCCTTGGAAGAATTTTTTCTTTTTTTTTTAATTTTTTAAAAATGCCAAAATCTGCTCTAGAAACCGCAATTCTTAAAATTTCTCAATGAAAATCACATTAGAATACTTCAAATAATTCTAACAATCAATTAATATCTTTAGTTGAATTTTTTCTTGGAAAAATTCCCATTAAAAATCATGATGATCCCACCCTTGGGAGTTTTTTTTTAATTTTTTAAAAATGCCAAAATCTGCTCTAGAAACCGCAATTCTTAAAATTTCTCAATGAAAATCACATTAGAATATTTCAAATAATTCTAACAATCAATTAATATCTTTAGTTGAATTTTTTCTTGGAAAAATTCCCATTAAAAATCATTATGATCCCACCCTTGCGAGTTTTTTTTTAATTTTTTAAAAATGCCAAAATCTGCTCTAGAAACCGCAATTCTTAAAATTTCTCAATGAAAATCACATTAGAATACTTCAAATAATTCTAACAATCAATTAATATCTTTAGTTGAATTTTTTCTTGGAAAAATTCCCATTAAAAATCATCATGATCCCACCCTTGGGAGTTTTTTTTTAATTTTTTAAAAATGCCAAAATCTGCTCTAGAAACCGCAATTCTTAAAATTTCTCAATGAAAATCACATTAGAATACTTCAAATAATTCTAACAATCAATTAATATCTTTAGTTGAATTTTTTCTTGGAAAAATTCCCATTAAAAATCATCATGATCCCACCCTTGGGAGTTTTTTTTTAATTTTTTAAAAATGCCAAAATCTGCTCTAGAAACCGCAATTCTTAAAATTTCTCAATGAAAATCACATTAGAATACTTCAAATAATTCTAACAATCAATTAATATCTTTAGTTGAATTTTTTCTTGGAAAAATTCCCATTAAAAATCATCATGATCCCACCCTTGGGAGTTTTTTTTTAATTTTTTAAAAATGCCAAAATCTGCTCTAGAAACCGCAATTCTTAAAATTTCTCAATGAAAATCACATTAGAATACTTCAAATAATTCTAACAATCAATTAATATCTTTAGTTGAATTTTTTCTTGGAAAAATTCCCATTAAAAATCATCATGATCCCACCCTTGGGAGTTTTTTTTTAATTTTTTAAAAATGCCAAAATCTGCTCTAGAAACCGCAATTCTTAAAATTTCTCAATGAAAATCACACTAGAATACTTCAAATAATTCTAACAATCAATTAATATCTTTAGTTGAATTTTTTCTTGGAAAAATTCCCATTAAAAATCATCATGATCCCACCCTTGGGAGTTTTTTTTTAATTTTTTAAAAATGCCAAAATCTGCTCTAGAAACCGCAATTCTTAAAATTTCTCAATGAAAATCACATTAGAATACTTCAAATAATTCTAACAATCAATTAATATCTTTAGTTGAATTTTTTCTTGGAAAAATTCCCATTAAAAATCATCATGATCCCACCCTTGGGAGTTTTTTTTTAATTTTTTAAAAATGCCAAAATCTGCTCTAGAAACCGCAATTCTTAAAATTTCTCAATGAAAATCACATTAGAATACTTCAAATAATTCTAACAATCAATTAATATCTTTAGTTGAATTTTTTCTTGGAAAAATTCCCATTAAAAATCATCATGATCCCACCCTTGGGAGTTTTTTTTTAATTTTTTAAAAATGCCAAAATCTGCTCTAGAAACCGCAATTCTTAAAATTTCTCAATGAAAATCACATTAGAATACTTCAAATAATTCTAACAATCAATTAATATCTTTAGTTGAATTTTTTCTTGGAAAAATTCCCATTAAAAATCATCATGATCCCACCCTTGGGAGTTTTTTTTTAATTTTTTAAAAATGCCAAAATCTGCTCTATAAACCGCAATTCTTAAAATTTCTCAATGAAAATCACATTAGAATACTTCAAATAATTCTAACAATCAATTAATATCTTTAGTTGAATTTTTTCTTGGAAAAATTCCCATTAAAAATCATCATGATCCCACCCTTGGGAGTTTTTTTTTAATTTTTTAAAAATGCCAAAATCTGCTCTAGAAACCGCAATTCTTAAAATTTCTCAATGAAAATCACATTAGAATACTTCAAATAATTCTAACAATCAATTAATATCTTTAGTTGAATTTTTTCTTGGAAAAATTCCCATTAAAAATCATCATGATCCCACCCTTGGGAGTTTTTTTTTAATTTTTTAAAAATGCCAAAATCTGCTCTAGAAACCGCAATTCTTAAAATTTCTCAATGAAAATCACATTAGAATACTTCAAATAATTCTAACAATCAATTAATATCTTTAGTTGAATTTTTTCTTGGAAAAATTCCCATTAAAAATCATCATGATCCCACCCTTGGGAGTTTTTTTTTAAATTTTTTAAAAATTCCAAAATCTGCTCTAGAAACCGCAATTCTTAAAATTTCTCAATGAAAATCACATTAGAATACTTCAAATAATTCTAACAATCAATTAATATCTTTAGTTGAATTTTTTCTTGGAAAAATTCCCATTAAAAATCATCATGATCCCACCCTTGGGAGTTTTTTTTTTTAATTTTTTAAAAATGCCAAAATCTGCTCTAGAAACCGCAATTCTTAAGATTTCTTAATGAAAATCACATTAGAATACTTCAAATAATTCTAACAATCAATTAATATCTTTAGTTGAATTTTTTCTTGGAAAAATTCCCATTAAAAATCATTATGATCCCACCCTTGGGAGTTTTTTTTTAATTTTTTAAAAATGCCAAAATCTGCTCTAGAAACCGCAATTCTTAAAATTTCTCAATGAAAATCACATTAGAATACTTCAAATAATTCTAACAATCAATTAATATCTTTAGTTGAATTTTTTCTTGGAAAAATTCCCATTAAAAATCATCATGATCCCACCCTTGGGAGTTTTTTTTTTAATTTTTTAAAAATGCCAAAATCTGCTCTAGAAACCGCAATTCTTAAAATTTCACAATGAAAATCACATTAGGATACTTCAAATAATTCTAACAATCAATTAATATCTTTAGTTGAATTTTTTCTTGGAAAAATTCCCATTAAAAATCATCATGATCCCACCCTTGGGAGTTTTTTTTTAATTTTTTAAAAATGCCAAAATCTGCTCTAGAAACCGCAATTCTTAAAATTTCTCAATGAAAATCACATTAGAATACTTCAAATAATTCTAACAATCAATTAATATCTTTAGTTGAATTTTTTCTTGGAAAAATTCCCATTAAAAATCATCATGATCCCACCCTTGGGAGAATTCTTTCTTTTTTTTTTAATTTTTTAAAAATGACAAAATACTGCTCTAGAAACCGCAATTCTTAAAATTTCTCAATGAAAATCACATTAGAATACTTCAAATAATTCTAACAATCAATTAATATCTTTAGTTGAATTTTTTCTTGGAAAAATTCCCATTAAAAATCATCATGATCCCACCCTTGGGAGTTTTTTTTTAATTTTTTAAAAATGCCAAAATCTGCTCTAGAAACCGCAATTCTTAAAATTTCTCAATGAAAATCACATTAGAATACTTCAAATAATTCTAACAATCAATTAATATCTTTAGTTGAATTTTTTCTTGGAAAAATTCCCATTAAAAATCATCATGATCCCACCCTTGGGAGTTTTTTTTTAATTTTTTAAAAATGCCAAAATCTGCTCTAGAAACCGCAATTCTTAAAATTTCTCAATGAAAATCACATTAGAATACTTCAAATAATTCTAACAATCAATTAATATCTTTAGTTGAATTTTTTCTTGGAAAAATTCCCATTAAAAATCATCATGATCCCACCCTTGGGAGTTTTTTTTTTAATTTTTTAAAAATGCCAAAATCTGCTCTAGAAACCGCAATTCTTAAAATTTCTCAATGAAAATCACATTAGAATACTTCAAATAATTCTAACAATCAATTAATATCTTTAGTTGAATTTTTTCTTGGAAAAATTCCCATTAAAAATCATCATGATCCCACCCTTGGGAGTTTTTTTTTAATTTTTTAAAAATGCCAAAATCTGCTCTAGAAACCGCAATTCTTAAAATTTCTCAATGAAAATCACATTAGAATACTTCAAATAATTCTAACAATCAATTAATATCTTTAGTTGAATTTTTTCTTGGAAAAATTCCCATTAAAAATCATCATGATCCCACCCTTGGGAGTTTTTTTTTAATTTTTTAAAAATGCCAAAATCTGCTCTAGAAACCGCAATTCTTAAAATTTCTCAATGAAAATCACATTAGAATACTTCAAATAATTCTAACAATCAATTAATATCTTTAGTTGAATTTTTTCTTGGAAAAATTCCCATTAAAAATCATCATGATCCCACCCTTGGGAGTTTTTTTTTAATTTTTTAAAAATGCCAAAATCTGCTCTAGAAACCGCAATTCTTAAAATTTCTCAATGAAAATCACATTAGAATACTTCAAATAATTCTAACAATCAATTAATATCTTTAGTTGAATTTTTTCTTGGAAAAATTCCCATTAAAAATCATCATGATCCCACCCTTGGGAGTTTTTTTTTTAATTTTTTAAAAATGCCAAAATCTGCTCTAGAAACCGCAATTCTTAAAATTTCTCAATGAAAATCACATTAGAATACTTCAAATAATTCTAACAATCAATTAATATCTTTAGTTGAATTTTTTCTTGGAAAAATTCCCATTAAAAATCATTATGATCCCACCCTTGGGAGTTTTTTTTTAATTTTTTAAAAATGCCAAAATCTGCTCTAGAAACCGCAATTCTTAAAATTTCTCAATGAAAATCACATTAGAATACTTCAAATAATTCTAACAATCAATTAATATCTTTAGTTGAATTTTTTCTTGGAAAAATTCCCATTAAAAATCATCATGATCCCACCCTTGGGAGTTTTTTTTTAATTTTTTAAAAATGCCAAAATCTGCTCTAGAAACCGCAATTCTTAAAATTTCTCAATGAAAATCACATTAGAATACTTCAAATAATTCTAACAATCAATTAATATCTTTAGTTGAATTTTTTCTTGGAAAAATTCCCATTAAAAAACATCATGATCCCACCCTTGGGAGTTTTTTTTTAATTTTTTAAAAATGCCAAAATCTGCTCTAGAAACCGCAATTCTTAAAATTTCTCAATGAAAATCACATTAGAATACTTCAAATAATTCTAACAATCAATTAATATCTTTAGTTGAATTTTTTCTTGGAAAAATTCCCATTAAAAATCATTATGATCCCACCCTTGGGAGTTTTTTTTTTTAATTTTTTAAAAATGCCAAAATCTGCTCTAGAAACCGCAATTCTTATAATTTCTCATTGAAAATCACATTAGAATACTTCAAATAATTCCACCAATCAATTAATATCATTAGTTGAATTTTTTTCTTGGAAAAATTCCCACCAAAAATCATCATGATCCCACCCTTGGGAGTTTTTTTTAATTTTTTAAAAATGCCAAAATCTGCTCTAGAAACCGCAATTCTTAAAATTTCTCAATGAAAATCACATTAGAATACTTCAAATAATTCTAACAATCAATTAATATCTTTAGTTGAATTTTTTCTTGGAAAAATTCCCATTAAAAATCATCATGATCCCACCCTTGGGAGTTTTTTTTTTAATTTTTTAAAAATGCCAAAATCTGCTCTAGAAACCGCAATTCTTAAAATTTCTCAATGAAAATCACATTAGAATACTTCAAATAATTCTAACAATCAATTAATATCTTTAGTTGAATTTTTTCTTGGAAAAATTCCCATTAAAAATCATCATGATCCCACCCTTGGGAGTTTTTTTTAATTTTTTAAAAATGCCAAAATCTGCTCTAGAAACCGCAATTCTTAAAATTTCTCAATGAAAATCACATTAGAATACTTCAAATAATTCTAACAATCAATTAATATCTTTAGTTGAATTTTTTCTTGGAAAAATTCCCATTAAAAATCATGATGATTCCACCCTTGGGAGTTTTTTTTTAATTTTTTAAAAATGCCAAAATCTGCTCTAGAAACCGCAATTCTTAAAATTTCTCAATGAAAATCACATTAGAATACTTCAAATAATTCTAACAATCAATTAATATCTTTAGTTGAATTTTTTCTTGGAAAAATTCCCATTAAAAATCATCATGATCCCACCCTTGGGAGTTTTTTTTTTAATTTTTTAAAAATGCCAAAATCTGCTCTAGAAACCGCAATTCTTAAAATTTCTCAATGAAAATCACATTAGAATACTTCAAATAATTCTAACAATCAATTAATATCTTTAGTTGAATTTTTTCTTGGAAAAATTCCCATTAAAAATCATCATGATCCCACCCAAAATTGGAAACCGAGAAAAATTCCCATTAAAAATCATCATGATCCCACCCTTGGGAGATCCCATGATCCCATTTTTTTTTTAATTTTTTAAAAATGCCAAAATCTGCTCTAGAAACCGCAATTCTTAAAATTTCTCAATGAAAATCACATTAGAATACTTCAAATAATTCTAACAATCAATTAATATCTTTAGTTGAATTTTTTCATGGAAAAATTCCCATTAAAAATCATCATGATCCCACCCTTGGGAGTTTTTTTTTAATTTTTTAAAAATGCCAAAATCTGCTCTAGAAACCGCAATTCTTAAAATTTCTCAATGAAAATCACATTAGAATACTTCAAATAATTCTAACAATCAATTAATATCTTTAGTTGAATTTTTTCTTGGAAAAATTCCCATTAAAAATCATCATGATCCCACCCTTGGGAGTTTTTTTTTAATTTTTTAAAAATGCCAAAATCTGCTCTAGAAACCGCAATTCTTAAAATTTCTCAATGAAAATCACATTAGAATACTTCAAATAATTCTAACAATCAATTAATATCTTTAGTTGAATTTTTTCTTGGAAAAATTCCCATTAAAAATCATCATGATCCCACCCTTGGGAGTTTTTTTTTTAATTTTTTAAAAATGCCAAAATCTGCTCTAGAAACCGCAATTCTTAAAATTTCTCAATGAAAATCACATTAGAATACTTCAAATAATTCTAACAATCAATTAATATCTTTAGTTGAATTTTTTCTTGGAAAAATTCCCATTAAAAATCATCATGATCCCACCCTTGGGAGTTTTTTTTTAATTTTTTAAAAATGCCAAAATCTGCTCTAGAAACCGCAATTCTTAAAATTTCTCAATGAAAATCACATTAGAATACTTCAAATAATTCTAACAATCAATTAATATCTTTAGTTGAATTTTTTCTTGGAAAAATTCCCATTAAAAATCATCATGATCCCACCCTTGGGAGTTTTTTTTTTAATTTTTTAAAAATGCCAAAATCTGCTCTAGAAACCGCAATTCTTAAAATTTCTCAATGAAAATCACATTAGAATACTTCAAATAATTCTAACAATCAATTAATATCTTTAGTTGAATTTTTTCTTGGAAAAATTCCCATTAAAAATCATCATGATCCCACCCTTGGGAGTTTTTTTTTAATTTTTTAAAAATGCCAAAATCTGCTCTAGAAACCGCAATTCTTAAAATTTCTCAATGAAAATCACATTAGAATACTTCAAATAATTCTAACAATCAATTAATATCTTTAGTTGAATTTTTTCTTGGAAAAATTCCCATTAAAAATCATCATGATCCCACCCTTGGGAGTTTTTTTTTAATTTTTTAAAAATGCCAAAATCTGCTCTAGAAACCGCAATTCTTAAAATTTCTCAATGAAAATCACATTAGAATACTTCAAATAATTCTAACAATCAATTAATATCTTTAGTTGAATTTTTTCTTGGAAAAATTCCCATTAAAAATCATTAAAAATCATTATGATCCCACCCTTGGGAGTTTTTTTTTAATTTTTTAAAAATGCCAAAATCTGCTCTAGAAACCGCAATTCTTAAAATTTCTCAATGAAAATCACATGAATACTTCAAATAATTCTAACAATCAATTAATATCTTTAGTTGAATTTTTTCTTGGAAAAATTCCCATTAAAAATCATCATGATCCCACCCTTCCTAATAAAAATGCCAAAATCTGCTCTAGAAACCGCAATTCTTAAAATTTCTCAATGAAAATCACATTAGAATACTTCAAATAATTCTAACAATCAATTAATATCTTTAGTTGAATTTTTTCTTGGAAAAATTCCCATTAAAAATCATCATGATCCCACCCTTTTTTTTTTAATTTTTTAAAAATGCCAAAATCTGCTCTAGAAACCGCAATTCTTAAAATTTCTCAATGAAAATCACATTAGAATACTTCAAATAATTCTAACAATCAATTAATATCTTTAGTTGAATTTTTTCTTGGAAAAATTCCCATTAAAAATCATCATGATCCCACCCTTGGGAGTTTTTTTTTAATTTTTTAAAAATGCCAAAATCTGCTCTAGAAACCGCAATTCTTAAAATTTCTCAATGAAAATCACATTAGAATACTTCAAATAATTCTAACAATCAATTAATATCTTTAGTTGAATTTTTTCTTGGAAAAATTCCCATTAAAAATCATCATGATCCCACCCTTGGGAGTTTTTTTTTAATTTTTTAAAAATGCCAAAATCTGCTCTAGAAACCGCAATTCTTAAAATTTCTCAATGAAAATCACATTAGAATACTTCAAATAATTCTAACAATCAATTAATATCTTTAGTTGAATTTTTTCTTGGAAAAATTCCCATTAAAAATTATCATGATCCCACCCTTGGGAGTTTTTTTTTAATTTTTTAAAAATGCCAAAATCTGCTCTAGAAACCGCAATTCTTAAAATTTCTCAATGAAAATCACATTAGAATACTTCAAATAATTCTAACAATCAATTAATATCTTTAGTTGAATTTTTTCTTGGAAAAATTCCCATTAAAAATCATCATGATCCCACCCTTGGGAGTTTTTTTTTAATTTTTTAAAAATGCCAAAATCTGCTCTAAAAACCGCAATTCTTAAAATTTCTCAATGAAAATCACATTAGAATACTTCAAATAATTCTAACAATCAATTAATATCTTTAGTTGAATTTTTTCTTGGAAAAATTCCCATTAAAAATCATCATGATCCCACCCTTGGGAGTTTTTTTTTAATTTTTTAAAAATGCCAAAATCTGCTCTAGAAACCGCAATTCTTAAAATTTCTCAATGAAAATCACATTAGAATACTTCAAATAATTCTAACAATCAATTAATATCTTTAGTTGAATTTTTTCTTGGAAAAATTCCCATTAAAAATCATCATGATCCCACCCTTGGGAGTTTTTTTTTAATTTTTTTTCTGCTCTAGAAACCGCAATTCTTTTTCTCAATGAAAATCACATTAGAATACTTCAAATAATTCTAACAATTAATTAATATCTTTAGTTGCTTGGAAAAATTCTCATCATGAACCTCTAGAAACCGCAATTCTTAAAATTTCTCAATGAAAATCACATTAGAATACTTCAAATAATTCTAACAATCAATTAATATCTTTAGTTGAATTTTTTCTTTTCCCATTAAAAATCATCATGCAATCTGCTCTAGAAACCGCAATTCTTAAAATTTCTCAATGAAAATCACATTAGAATACTTCAAATAATTCTAACAATCAATTAATATCTTTAGTTGAATTTTTTCTTGAAAAATTCCCATTAAAAATCATCATGATCCCACCCTTGGGAGTTTTTTTTTAATTTTTTAAAAATGCCAAAATCTGCTCTAGAAACCGCAATTCTTAAAATTTCTCAATGAAAATCACATTAGAATACTTCAAATAATTCTAACAATCAATTAATATCTTTAGTTGAATTTTTTCTTGGAAAAATTCCCATTAAAAATCATCATGATCCCACCCTTGGGAGTTTTTTTTTAATTTTTTAAAAATGCCAAAATCTGCTCTAGAAACCGCAATTCTTAAAATTTCTCAATGAAAATCACATTAGAATACTTCAAATAATTCTAACAATCAATTAATATCTTTAGTTGAATTTTTTCTTGGAAAAATTCCCATTAAAAATCATCATGATCCCACCCTTGGGAGTTTTTTTTTAATTTTTTAAAAATGCCAAAATCTGCTCTAGAAACCGCAATTCTTAAAATTTCTCAATGAAAATCACATTAGAATACTTCAAATAATTCTAACAATCAATTAATATCTTTAGTTGAATTTTTTCTTGGAAAAATTCCCATTAAAAATCATCATGATCCCACCCTTGGGAGTTTTTTTTTAATTTTTTAAAAATGCCAAAATCTGCTCTAGAAACCGCAATTCTTAAAATTTCTCAATGAAAATCACATTAGAATACTTCAAATAATTCTAACAATCAATTAATATCTTTAGTTGAATTTTTTCTTGGAAAAATTCCCATTAAAAATCATCATGATCCCACCCTTGGGAGTTTTTTTTTTAATTTTTTAAAAATGCCAAAATCTGCTCTAGAAACCGCAATTCTTAAAATTTCTCAATGAAAATCACATTAGAATACTTCAAATAATTCTAACAATCAATTAATATCTTTAGTTGAATTTTTTCTTGGAAAAATTCCCATTAAAAATCATCATGATCCCACCCTTGGGAGTTTTTTTTTTAATTTTTTAAAAATGCCAAAATCTGCTCTAGAAACCGCAATTCTTAAAATTTCTCAATGAAAATCACATTAGAATACTTCAAATAATTCTAACAATCAATTAATATCTTTAGTTGAATTTTTTCTTGGAAAAATTCCCATTAAAAATCATCATGATCCCACCCTTGGGAGTTTTTTTTTAATTTTTTAAAAATGCCAAAATCTGCTCTAGAAACCGCAATTCTTAAAATTTCTCAATGAAAATCACATTAGAATACTTCAAATAATTCTAACAATCAATTAATATCTTTAGTTGAATTTTTTCTTGGAAAAATTCCCATTAAAAATCATCATGATCCCACCCTTGGGAGTTTTTTTTTAATTTTTTAAAAATGCCAAAATCTGCTCTAGAAACCGCAATTCTTAAAATTTCTCAATGAAAATCACATTAGAATACTTCAAATAATTCTAACAATCAATTAATATCTTTAGTTGAATTTTTTCTTGGAAAAATTCCCATTAAAAATCATCATGATCCCACCCTTGGGAGTTTTTTTTTAATTTTTTAAAAATGCCAAAATCTGCTCTAGAAACCGCAATTCTTAAAATTTCTCAATGAAAATCACATTAGAATACTTCAAATAATTCTAACAATCAATTAATATCTTTAGTTGAATTTTTTCTTGGAAAAATTCCCATTAAAAATCATCATGATCCCACCCTTGGGAGTTTTTTTTTTAATTTTTTAAAAATGCCAAAATCTGCTCTAGAAACCGCAATTCTTAAAATTTCTCAATGAAAATCACATTAGAATACTTCAAATAATTCTAACAATCAATTAATATCTTTAGTTGAATTTTTTCTTGGAAAAATTCCCATTAAAAATCATCATGATCCCACCCTTGGGAGTTTTTTTTTAATTTTTTAAAAATGCCAAAATCTGCTCTAGAAACCGCAATTCTTAAAATTTCTCAATGAAAATCACATTAGAATACTTCAAATAATTCTAACAATTAATTAATATCTTTAGTTGAATTTTTTCTTGGAAAAATTCCCATTAAAAATCATCATGATCCCACCCTTGGGAGTTTTTTTTTAATTTTTTAAAAATGCCAAAATCTGCTCTAGAAACCGCAATTCTTAAAATTTCTCAATGAAAATCACATTAGAATACTTCAAATAATTCTAACAATCAATTAATATCTTTAGTTGAATTTTTTCTTGGAAAAATTCCCATTAAAAATCATCATGATCCCACCCTTGGGAGTTTTTTTTTAATTTTTTAAAAATGCCAAAATCTGCTCTAGAAACCGCAATTCTTAAAATTTCTCAATGAAAATCACATTAGAATACTTCAAATAATTCTAACAATCAATTAATATCTTTAGTTGAATTTTTCTTGGAAAAATTCCCATTAAAAATCATCATGATCCCACCCTTGGTAGTTTTTTTTTAATTTTTTAAAAATGCCAAAATCTGCTCTAGAAACCGCAATTCTTAAAATTTCTCAATGAAAATCACATTAGAATACTTCAAATAATTCTAACAATCAATTAATATCTTTAGTTGAATTTTTTCTTGGAAAAATTCCCATTAAAAATCATCATGATCCCACCCTTGGGAGTTTTTTTTTAATTTTTTAAAAATGCCAAAATCTGCTCTAGAAACCGCAATTCTTAAAATTTCTCTCACATTAGAATACTTCAAATAATTCTAACAATCAATTAATATCTTTAGTTGAATTTTTTCTTGGAAAAATTCCCATTAAAAATCATCATGATCCCACCCTTGGAAGTTTTTTTTTTAATTTTTTAAAAATGCCAAAATCTGCTCTAGAAACCGCAATTCTTAAAATTTCTCAATGAAAATCACATTAGAATACTTCAAATAATTCTAACAATCAATTAATATCTTTAGTTGAATTTTTTCTTGGAAAAATTCCCATTAAAAATCATGATGATCCCACCCTTGGGAGTTTTTTTTTAATTTTTTAAAAATGCCAAAATCTGCTCTAGCAACCGCAATTCTTAAAATTTCTCAATGAAAATCACATTAGAATATTTCAAATAATTCTAACAATCAATTAATATCTTTAGTTGAATTTTTTCTTGGAAAAATTCCCATTAAAAATCATTATGATCCCACCCTTGCGAGTTTTTTTTTAATTTTTTAAAAATGCCAAAATCTGCTCTAGAAACCGCAATTCTTAAAATTTCTCAATGAAAATCACATTAGAATACTTCAAATAATTCTAACAATCAATTAATATCTTTAGTTGAATTTTTTCTTGGAAAAATTCCCATTAAAAATCATCATGATCCCACCCTTGGGAGTTTTTTTTTAATTTTTTAAAAATGCCAAAATCTGCTCTAGAAACCGCAATTCTTAAAATTTCTCAATGAAAATCACATTAGAATACTTCAAATAATTCTAACAATCAATTAATATCTTTAGTTGAATTTTTTCTTGGAAAAATTCCCATTAAAAATCATCATGATCCCACCCTTGGGAGTTTTTTTTAATTTTTTAAAAATGCCAAAATCTGCTCTAGAAACCGCAATTCTTAAAATTTCTCAATGAAAATCACATTAGAATACTTCAAATAATTCTAACAAT